>NC_092878.1:143081803-143381803 GCF_028372415.1 Notamacropus eugenii
AGTTTGTTAATGAAATGAGTACCCATGACATTTTTGTTTCACTCAGGTTTTTGTTGTTTGTCGTTAAGTAAGTCATTGACTTTCCACTTAATTCTGCAGATGAACTTTTTCATAAGACTACATTAATTATTGTCCCTGTTAGAGAAAACATATTCTGACTGGTATATAGGGAACATTTTGGCACATTGGTTCAGAAGAGAAAAAAATGTCCAGCTGCTTCGAAAAGCTTGACAATAACAGTTACTGAAGGCAGCAAGATCTGTGCTCGGAGACATTTTTTACTGAGTAGTGGAATTCTGGGGTTTTTTTTAAAGTCATAAGTAAAAGCAAGTGTGTATCATTGAAAAAAAGAAATCAGAGGTGGGGGTGAGGTGAGTTGGGGGAATCTTCTCAAACTTAGCAAAATAAAACTTCTGGATTAAAAGGAAACTAATTTCCAAAAGAAAGACAAGAACAAAAAGTGTAATGGAAGACCTAAATTTGCCTCTTTCATTTCTTTTCTGCAGTCACTCTGTAACATTGACATGAGATCTTCCCACTCTCTTTCCCTCTTTAGCACTTATATGAGTGACATAAAAATTCCCATTTCATTTTGTAGCTGACTATATCAGATCTACTAAGTACAAGCATCTGGTCCTCTACTCTTCTTGGAAGCATGGAAGCTTTCAGGCAGAAGGGAGCTGTTTATCCCTCCCATGCTACACATGATCTAGCAATCCTAAGCACCCACTACTTCCCCCTCTTTTCCTAAAAGAAATATTTTATCCTTATTTTGTGTTAGAGGCAAAAAAAAAATACCTTGCTTTAATTTTTTTACATAATTGGAGTGAAAACAAAGGCAAAGAAGTTATAGAACCTATAAAAACAGTTAGTGAGGGCTCCAGTTGGCAAAATAAACTTTCCAGAAAATCAGGAAAAAAGAAGCAAATTCATTTTGCCTCTATGATAAAAGTGCAGTCACTATGAATTTTGACTTAGATCTTTGTTTTTTGGATAATGAAAAATGGAAAAACTGTGCCTAAATTCTGTCCCATAAATATTGCCAACTCCTGTGAGGGAAAGGTAAGGCCATAAGCAACTACGGTTGAAATTCTTCAGAGATCTTTAGGATGTTTTACAATTTTTCAAGAACCAAGTCTGTTGAACTCCAATTCTCAGTGCACACTCTTATTAGGCACATCTGAAAATTGCACCAATCCTCTGTCCAGGCTGATTCATGTTCTTTTCATTACCTTTATGGATAAAGATCAAAGAGATGTACTCAAGCTATAATTATTTTAGAGGGGAATAAAAAAGAACAAGAGATTTCTCTTTTCTTGAGCTAGGTTCAGCGGTTTATGAGGCGATCGCTATGCTTTGAAGGATTACAGATATCTTTAATGTTAATGCCCTTGCAAATTTTGGTTGGTCTTAACGGTGTTTAGCTTGTCTGGGTTTTTTGTTTTTAGTTTTATTTTGTTTTACCTGTTACAAATATGAGAGATCACTGAGAAAAAACTAGTTCATCTAACTTCAATGAAATGCTATAAATAGGAAAGCTTTTGTTGCTTTAATCTAAGTTCTTACAATTGCAGTTATTTTATCCATATATTTTGCTACTGAATTCTTTCCCCTTTCTCTTTTGGTCCTTGCCCTATGAGAAGTAAAAAAAAAAAAAAGATATTTTCTGATCAATCTGCTTTCCCTCCCTCTTTTAAGAATAAATTGTCTTAGTTAACTTTGCTTTTTTTCCCTTCTCTTCTTTACTTTCCTAACCTCTGCTGTTCTAGTGGATATATGGTCTGTAGGATGCATTATGGGAGAAATGGTTCGCCACAAAATCCTCTTTCCAGGAAGGGATTGTATCCTTCTACCTTTTGGTCCAGTTTTGCCTGTTTTATCTTAAGCCTCTTAAATTTATTCTGCATATACCAGGACTGAAAAGGTAGGAGAAATTGGCTTAGAATGACCGTAATAACAATGTATTCAAGAATTGGACCAGTAACTGGAGAAAAATCAGAATGAAAATTAAATGATATCATGGTGTTTTTATCAAATTTTAAATTACTTTTTTCTTAAATACTCCATCCTATTTCCTAAATGATGTGACATATATTTACTGTATTCCGCAGAAGAAGAAAATCTAGCCCAGAGAATGGTAAATAAATTTGAAAACGTCACATCAGTTAAGGGGGAACCCAAGCCCTTTCCCCTAATGTTAGTTATTTTCATTATATGACTGTTTTTCTTGCTTTTATTATCTTTAGGAATGTGTGAATTTGTGTTGATATAATTGTTATTTGCCATTGCATCGTGGATTTGAATTTATCTTGATGAAATGGGGCTTCTATGTGGGTTAATATGGCACTTTTTTCCTAAAAAATATGACTTGTACATTTTAAATGTCAACAATTGATTTTCCAATAGCTCAAGGTCTGTATGATTTGGAAATAGAACCTTTCTTTCTCAAGAGCAGTGGTCATCAACATTATTCTTTCCCCATCTGAAGTTAACATTTTAAGCATCACTATTGACAAGTCCTGATAGGATTGCCTGCACTATATTCTAGCTAACATTGCTAGAGGAGATAGCTTGGTGTTATAGCATCTAGGTTGATAATTGCTTTTAAAGCAAGGCAGAAAGAAAATGATTGACTTTCAGATCTTTCCAAAACTGGATTTGCATATGGGATGGATTCAAAAAAATGTATTAAAAATTCACATATGCATGAAACAGTGAAAAAAAGCATTGACTCTGGGTTCAAATCCCTCTTCTGGTGCTTACCACTGATACGATCTTGGGCAAGTCATCACTTTCACTGTCTGGGTCTTAGTTTCCTCATGTGTAAAATGACAGGGTGGCATTAGGTGTCCTTTAAAGTCCTTTGAGGCTATTGATCTATGATCCTAAGATAAGAAGCTGGATTTTTCAAAGTACAGATGCTCTTGGTAATTTGGCAGCTTATTAACCAGAACACTTTAATGACCAGCACTTCTACATATCTATAGCAAAATAATTTATGTTCATAATGATGCCTAAGTATATTCTGAATTAAAATGCCTAAATATATTCTGAATTAAAATGATTAATTTTTATTTTTAAAATAAAAAGATTAAATTAGATTCAGTTTAGTTTTAAAAGTAGTTATATTTTATATTTCAATTTTTCAATAACTGGTAATCCTTACATAGTATGTAATGTACTGTCCCTTTAATATTTGTTGCTGAGTTAAGGCTGATCAGAGAGAAAGGGTTTTCTCATAGAATTGGTGGGAGACAAGCAATTGATGATTTTGAATCTGATGGACTGAATGTTATAAATTGGGGAGATATGGACAGCAAAACTATGATGTGATTATGGGTCAAACATAACTATCTGATGACAGGGAGAAGAGAGAGAGGGGGGGAGGGAGGGAGGGAGGGAGAGAGAGAGAGAGAGAGAGAGAGAGAGAGAGAGA
Organism: Notamacropus eugenii; assembly: GCF_028372415.1. Lineage (NCBI taxonomy): Eukaryota > Metazoa > Chordata > Mammalia > Diprotodontia > Macropodidae > Notamacropus > Notamacropus eugenii. The sequence continues at coordinate 143,085,240 of NC_092878.1, forward strand.
GAGAGAGAGAGAGAGAGAGAGAGAGGAAGGGAGGGAGGGAGGGAGGACAGGTTTCAGAACTATGTCAGCTAAGCTTGAAACTGCAAATAGTCAATATTCCAGATGCTTTTGAGGAGTATCAAGCTGAACAGAGAAGCAAATGGATACAGAGAACAAGAGAAGTCACTGATTCAGCAATCAATTCAATTCAATATACATTTATTAAGCATCAGCCATATGCTGACATTGTGCTAAATGCTGGGGATACAAATAAGATAAAGAAAAATGCTCCTCACCCTTAAGATGCTTACAATCCGGTGCATCTGAGAGCAGATTTGAATTTCAGAATACGAGTCTTCCAGACTCCAAGCCCAGAGCTCTATCTACACTGCTGTCTAGTGCCCTGTGGTCTTCTAACCATCGGGTTAGAGGGAACCTGTTTCATTTTGTTATGTAGAATCTAAAATGTGATATCTAAAAAAAAGACTGTTGTGAAGGTCTGCTGACCCAGCCCCTTCACAAAATGGAGGCTGTAGGACAGACCTACACAATTTGACAGTAGATAGGGGTCAAAATTAAAACAGGCTAAACTTTCTCAGCCAACAGATAGGTCAGACTAAAGACAGATTGACTGTGGTTGGTTGCTGCAGATTGTGACAAACAGGAGAGTGTACAATGGCAACCCTACATTTTTTGCAGACTGCCCAAAATCCATATGTTGTACAATCCTGCTCAAGGAGGGACTCACCCACCAAAGTAGTTAGGCTGACTGATGGGACCTTGAACCAATGGCTCTAATGAAAGGAAATACCCCCAAACCTTTCAAGGTCCCCTTGAGCCTCAGTGGCCATGTACAGCTTGCCTGGTTCTGGGATAATGGGCCAGAGAGGCAACATGGCATAGTGCATAGAGAAATGAGCCAAAAAGTGCTGGGTTCAAGTTCTACTTTTGACACACACTGACAATTGGATCCTGGGCTGGCTCTTTCCGTCATGACCTTCTGGGTAATGCTGTAAGACTATGGTGCAGATCTGTAGTGACAGAGGGAGTTTCCTCTTCTGGAAATTCTCTATACCACTGCCTACTAGCAGTCTTAATTAGAAAGATTCAATTAGATTTAATTAACCCAAGGAATCCTATTCCCCAACTATTCTAGACAAAAGACAACAGACAACAACTTTAAATGTTCCAGGTCAATAATGGCGTCATTGTTTGCATCAATAAAAGAAATAGGAACCAGATCCCATCTCTTTGCAGTCATTAGTCTGTTCTGCTAGCTCTCACATAGAGGTGGGGCTGGGCATGTGATGTCATTGGCATAGGGAATTCTGGGATCAGGAAATATCCTCCACCAGTTCAGATTGGTGAATTAGCATAATAGGTGTCTTGTTTTGTTTCTTCAAAATTCTAAGAATTTAATTCTAAATTTAATTTGAAATTCCAAGAATGAAGAAAAACTCAGGGGCATATTAACATCAGTGTTCTTAAAACTAAGCCATAAAAACTTGGGACATGAGAAAAAAGGACAGTATTTTTTCTGAATTCCCAATTATATAAGTTTAAATTTTCATTTATCCCATGTTGCTTTATCATTGGTCTAGACTTGTGATTACATTGATGTAGGAGAATCCTTATTCTAATTGCAGGTCAGAAAATGTTCTACAACTTACAGTTTTAGAAGTCTTCAGTGGGGGCAGGGGGAGGATAGAAAAAGTAAGAAACTACTTTTATTTACTTACATTCATCTTTTTTATTATTATTTGAAAATCAGAAGGAGTTAGAATATCACAGATCATGAAAACTTTGCAAAAGCTTTCCTGAGACCTCACTTATTAGCTATGTTATAGCTAATAACCTCTCAGATTCAGTTTCCTTATTTGTAAAATAATAATAACTATCTTACTCTCACAGGTTGTTGTAAGGAATAGATGAGATAATTCATGTGAAAGCACTTTGTAAGCTGCAAAATACTATATACCTGTAACACAAAGAGTCTAATCAGACTCTCGAACAAGGAGTTCTAAGGAACCTCAGCTAACTTGTCAAATGAATTAGTGAACTCAAAGCCCTGAGACTTACTTAGACTATAATGTAAAATCAGGAATAGTCTTATCTAGTGACCAATGGACCATCTCATCAATGATTACGAAATCATTGTCTCTCATTTACTGCAGAACTACCTGAACTTTGAAGATAAAAGATGAACATTCTGATAGACCAAAGAGAAAGTGAAGAAAGTACATTTTGAAATGAAGAAAGGGATTTTATACAAGGGAAAAACGACCTATCTATTTCTGTGGTATAAAATTCTATATATTGAGAAGTTTTGACTTTCACTTTTATCTTCTCATATAGAACTGGAAGATTTTTTTTGTTACAGTTTTATAAAAAAAATTATCGTGACTTTCTTCGTTAATTAGACATTGAGACAAAAATAAGAATATAACGAGAAAAGGATAATTTAGTAACTGTGTTCAAGGAGAGCCATCTGTTTTCTCTAAGCTTTGACAAACTTTATTTTCCATGAATATTATTTACTTCATATTCGTATGTGTACAAAATGCACAGTCAGATGTTTTCTGATCAGACATTATGTTTTAAAATTTCAGAGGCTCTGTTGAGCTTCTGTTTAATAAAACTGCACAATCAGATCATCTCATTAAATTTAGAATTAGTTTTAGAACCTTAGTGTAAGACTGTCTTGACCTTGGAGAATAGCTGAGGGGCATGAAATTGAATCATCCTGACCATCTTCTTTTGGGGAATTTATTGGAAGAAAAGGATAAAACCAAACTGTCTGGAGACCCTGCTTGATGGAAATGTCATTATGTAATTGGGAGAAGAACACACTCAGATTATTTATTAGCATTGCCAAAGGTCTTTGTTGACACGGAGGGAACATAAATGAACCAGACTGTTGGAAAGACAGTCCATAAACTACTGTGTTTAGCTCAGCTAGGCCTTCAGAGGGTTTTAATCAGTAAATCCACAAGTATTTACCAAGTGAAGGGAGCTATGCTAAGCTTTGACGGTACAAAGAAAGGGAAAATCACCACACCTCAAGGAACTCACATTCCAGTGGTAGAAATAACATTTAAAATAGTTATGTACATATAAGAGATATAGAATAGGAGAAAGTTAGATAGGATTGAAGAAAGCCAGGAAAGCTGAGAGGTGAAAGGAAAGACAGAGAGAGCATTCCAGGCACGAAAGATAATTAAAGACCCAGAACAGGGAGGTGGAGTATTGCATATGAGATGGTAGAGTGCATGGAAGGGAGTAAGTTATAAGAAGGCTGGAAAGGTATGAAGAACTATAAGGTCAAGTCATGAAGAACTTTAAATAGAAAGGATTTTTTTGGAAATAATAGGGGTCCACTAAGGCTCATTGAGGTGCAGGGGCAGGGGTGACATGGTTAGACTTAAACATTAGAAAAATCACGTTGGTAGCTGAGTGAAGGGTGAATAGGAGTGGGGAGAGTCTTGAAGGAGAGAGACTGAAGGGAGTTCATGACGTGGAAGTAGAATGTTGGGGGTGATTGTTTGCAAGACCTTCTCTGTGCATAGCTGAGATTAATTAGAGGAGCAGGTTGGGGAAAGGAAGAAGAATGAAGAATTGGGAAGTTAATTTACTTGATTTCTTTATTCAGATGGAATCAATCAGGACACCCACTATGGGCTGGGCACTTTTTTAAGATAGGCAAGGTTGGGGAACCTGCAAACTCCAGGCTACATGTGGCCCTCTAGGTCCTTAAGTGTGGCCCTTTGTGGCCTCCCCTGTATTTGGGGATAAAAGTACAAAGAATGAAATAATCTCTATTGTACGGCACTTACATTGTATTGGAGAAGATAAGTACATATAAAAATATATAGTCAAGTCATGATCTAGGGATGGTGGATATTGTCAAACCTAAGCCTTAGGAAGACCACTTTGACCACTGGGTAGAGGATGAATTGGAGTTGGGGGAGATTTGAGGCAGGGAGACCATCCTGGTGGCTATTTCAATAGTCTAGCTATGAGGTAATGAGACCAGGGTGATAGTAATGTTGGAGGACAGAAGGGGATCATCTATACAGAAGATGCTGAAGTAGATTAAATCACCAGGACTTGGTAAAGAATTAAATGTGTGTACAGGAGTGGTGGTGGGGTTGAGAGAAAGTGAGGAACTGAGATTGACACCAAGGTTGCCAGCCTTGGTGATTGGTGATATCCCCCAAAATAATAGGGAAGTTAGGAAAAGAGAGGGTTTGGGGGAAAAGACATGTTTTGGACAAGCTGAATTGAAAATGTCTGTGGGATATCCATAGATGTCCGGGTAGTGCAGTGGATAGAGTTCTGGGCCTGGAGTCAGGAAGACCTGAATTCAGATCCAGCCTCAGACACTTACTAGCTATGTGACCCTGGGCAAATCACTTAATCCTATTTTCCTCAGTTTCCTCATCTGTAAAATGATCTGGAGAAGGAAATGACAAACCACTCCAATGTCTTTGCCAAGAAAACCCCAGATGGGGTCGAGGAGTCAAACGTGACTGAAAGATTGAACAACAATATAGTTCTTTTCTGAGCAGAGATAACATACCAAGTGATATATGGACAATACAGATGGTATAGAGAGTTATAGGCTTACTCGCTTTAGAGATTAAGTCCACAGGTAACTGGTCCATCTCTATTTTACAGTATTTACCACCTTTAAGCACACATTTTGAACTTTTTAATAGAACTGGGAAACAATATTGAAGGATAACAAATAGAATTAAGTGGGAAAATGGAAAATTCCCTGAATAATCTCTCTTAGAATTTCTTTTTAAAATAGAGTGTTGGTATTATTTGAGAAACAGATACCGAGACAGAGAGATTTCTGTTTCTTTGCATGGCTTTATGCAATTTGTCCCTCCTTAGCTACCTCTGTTCATCTCTAGCTTTCTAATTTTACAATCTAGATGACAGCAAATAAAAGAAAACGATTTTAACTGTACCTTCAGTTTCAGGGTGGCAGTTCAGTGGTGCACATATTTATTTCATATTGAATTGTCCCATTTTAAAATTTAGCCTTTTTTGCCATTGTAAAACAACCATACTTATGTAAAGAATCATGCTCTGGGGCAGGTCCATGATAGGTGCTTACTAAGTGACTGATTGATTATGAGATAAATACATGGCTTTCTGTTTAGAAATGTTGCATGGATAGGATTTAATGAAACCAAGGCAGTATATTCCAAGTCATTTGTTTTTGAGCTTGAATTACCTTTCCAAAATTTATAAACAAGAATAAATGAGTTTCATATGAAACACATTTTCTTTTGCCATCACAGTTTATTTTTAAAGCATATTATTTGAAAGACTAAGGTAAAAACTAGTTTGCATATTTTCCAAACTAATATGTCCAGACTCATTTATAATACAAATCATTAGGTTCCTCTTGAATAAATAGAAATTAATCTCTGGAAAAGTAGGCAAGATGAATCATTTAATTAGAATTGCAAAGTTGTATTAGCATATATTAGCTACCCAAGGGTAGCTACTGTTAGTTCAATAACACAGTAATGAGGAGAAGATTATTGGTGGCCTGAACCACAGTTCTGTTGGCATCCAAAGGCCATCATCAGATACAGATAATAGAAAGCTAGCATCCTGTTCTGTAACACATTTGTAACACACCTTTATTTATTTGTTCTTCTGCTGTCATGTTCTTGTTTACCTTCATTTCATTTTTGTTTTCAGTTGACATATGACCACCAGGGTATAACAATGGAGAAATAATTAAAGTCACAGTGCTATCCTTTGGCACGGATCACGTTCTCCTAGCAAGGATTGGTGGAAACAGGTGCTATACTCACTCCTTTTCCTTTGAGCCTTTAAGGGATAGCTGTGGAGATATGTATGCATATATATGCATATGTAAATATCATATATGCATATGTAATATACATACATCTGTACATATAGATATCGATAATAGGTATCTATCTAGATAAATGTGTATTTATATCTTAACCTATCTTTGCTGCACTGTCTATTTTGGGCAGCCACTAGGCATCAAACAAAAATATCGAGTTTTTAAATAATCATGCTGTACCTCAATATAGAATAATATATATAGATATAGATATTATGTCATATACTTATAATATACACATCTGTCTATCTCACTGTTCTTAAGTTTCGTAAAGACCACCAAGCCAAATGTTCACAAGCCTATACCACATTAGAACTTCTTTGTATCCTGATAAAATTTTAGATAAATGGCACGGTAAGAACCACTTCTTACTGTGATGTGTGATACTGAAAGTTAGACCACACCTTAGCATCACCAACCTGACAAGAACCATCTGTATGATATTTTCTGCTTTATAATTATCGATTATTAATTAAATGCTCTGGGGATTTTTTAGAAATGAATATATTTAAATAAAAATATTGTTAATAAATTTTAGGTTTTAAAATTTGTATTTGATTTTACGTCAGGTAATATCAGTATTTATTGGAGAATTATATTCAATTACTCATGTTCTCCCACAAGTATAATCAGTCTGTTTATTACAGATTTGTTCTTTCTTTCCCCAAAAAATATTCATGTAAGAATTTCACTTGAAAACTAGCTAATTAGGCTTTGGTTTCTTTTATAATTATTGATGAGGCAACAATGGTAATATCTACCGTCATCCTTTCCTAATAAGTAATATATGCAATTCTTGGACTTTTTTTTCTCATTCACCTTTATCATGGAAAGAATAGTCTTTTTAATGAAATTATGGAAAATTGTGGAAATTATTATGAAAATTATGGAATTATGAAAAATCAGAACTGGCAAATTTCAAAGAAATTCAATTTAATTACCTTAAAGCACACACAAATAATTTCTGCTCACCTTGCCTTTGTGTAGTTGGAAGAGCATTGGAATTGGTATGAGGTTCGGATCTCAGCCTTAGCTTCTCTGTAAAATGTATGTCTGATGTCTTCCAACTATGGTGCATTGATATACTTTAATCACTGGATAAGAATGACCTTTAATTTGCACCTTGCTTATTGTTATATGGTTTTGTTTTTTATTTTTATTTCTTTGCCAAACCTGTGATACTATTATCCCTATTTCACAGTTGAGGGAACTGAGGTTAAGTGACTTGCCCAGGGTCACACATTAAGTGTCTGAGGCTGGATTTGAATTTAGCGCCTTTCTGACTCCAGACCCAGGACTCTACCCACAGTATCACCTAACTGCCTTAACTACAACAATTTGTCCTTTAGAGCTACCGAACTCCTTTGCCCCCATCCTTGGCCAGCTAAATTACTGCTATCTCCTCAGAACTCACTGGTTAGGTATCATTGATTGATTTGTGGTAGTTCCTTAATTACTTCATTTATTACTAATTTTTAAAAATTATGTTATCACAACCTTTATTTGACCTTTTCAATCAGGAAAGTTTTCTTTTCCTCTCTTTCTTTTTCTTCTTCTCTTTCCCTCTCTCCTCTTTCTCTCTTTTCTCTCTTTCTCTTACTTTTCCCCATAAATGGAATGGGAATCATGAGAATGTCAGCCTAGCTTTTCCTGAAATGATCACAAATTCTGGATAGAGGAGCCTGAATTAAAGAAGTTTTGCCATGTACTTTTTAAATAGGAAATATTAAATTCCAGAAGAAATGTTTTAAGTACTATAATAATCAACTACTTTAAGAGAAAACATGTTAGAACATATTGGTTAACACAGAAGTTCTTCTACAATAGCCGTAAATCCTTTGTTCTTTTCATGATCATTTCCAGACAAATCATTTTTGAAACACTGTGTGGCTTGTGATGGAGCCCTGACTTCATGACATATTCCCTATAAACAAAACCAACAAAATATTGCCTTCTCATGGGGCCCCTCTCCTCCTAGATTCTCTGTAAATTCACACATCTTTAGTTTCTAGCAGCACAATCACATCATATCTGATCAGGACATGCTTTCCTGGTGTGACTCTGACAGCTACATACATGCATACATACATACAGGTAGGGTCTCATGAGTGCTTTGAATTATGTCAGTGTGTTACTGAGTGATAGCTGAGAAAAGGTAAAAATCAAATTAAACTCTTGAAATTTGCTATTAGCCTTACTTTTCCTTAATGTATAGAAAGAATGCCAAAAAGAATGGTTTTTGTACTTGATCTTGGAGACCATAGGGAGTCGTTGGTGAGGTGGTGGTGAGGATGGGGAATGGAGAGTGACGAGGTAACGGACCTGCAGTTTAGGAAAATCTTTTTGGCAACTGAAAGGAGAATGGGAGGTGGGTGAGCAAGAAATGGCCTTGACTATATTGCTAACTATCTAATTTTCAGAATTTTCATAATTGTGTGGAGTAATATAAACCTTCATTTACTTTAATTTTTTTCTGAAAAACAAGCATTTTGAAAACTTCTGTGTTCCTCCTATGATCCTATTTTTCTGAACCAAAAAAATTGGAAATGTAATTCCTTTGAACAACCTTATTAAAAGGACATTTTATTTTCTGGGAATAAGAAAATATAAGTTGTATAGGAGCCATACATACTCCATAAAAGATTTTTTAAAATATGCATAAGAGATAGAAGAAATTTATAAACAGACGACTTTGTTTATAGTCAGCAGCAACAATTAATAGCATGTGTAATTTACAGTATGCCATTCATTGGGAAATAAAACAAACACATCTAATTTTATGCAGTAGATTTATTTCCAAAGAATTGTATGGTAAATTTTTTTTGCAAGCCAAGTTATATTTTGAATTCCCAACTGTAGTTTTGAACTACATATATTAAATATAATTTCCACACAGAGTTGTCTGGGTGATTTAGCCACAATTATTTTGATCTTTCAAAATCTATTCATGACACTAATTTCCCAATATTATGATAAATCCATCTATATAGGAAATAATTACCTCATAATTCACATTTGGTTGAATAGCAGCTTAGAAAAGCATAGACTCCAAGCTGGAATGAAACTTAGAAGTCAATCAATCCAACCGGCCTTTGAATGAAGGAATCAATTCTCTAATATCCAATGCTGGGGAACTCTCTACCTCACAAGGTTCCTATCTCATACCTCTTTTTTACATAGTTCTAACCATTAGGCATTTCTTCTTTATACTGTCAAAACGTGCCTCCTTTTAACTGTCGATCATTTATCCTCCTTGTCTCCTATAAAGCCTAGCAAAAATTTCTTAGTTTCACACAATAGTCTTTTAAAGTATTTGCAGGAGCTATCATATTTCTATGAGTCTTCTACATGAAAAACATTTCCATTTCCGTCAACCAATCCTCATGATATAATGATAACATATTTGTATTGAACACTTTAAGTTTCATTAAACAAGTCCTTTCCCAGAATAAAACTCTGATGAGAATGGTACATGATGAGGAAACGTGCTCAGAGTGGTTAATTGAGAAGTCAGTTAACCTTTGTTTTTCTTAATCCACCAAAGAAGGAAATGGCGAACCACTCCAGTATCTTTGCCAAGAAAACCCCAGGGACAGTATGGTCCACAGGGTCATGAAGAGTCAGACACAACTGAACAACATACACACATGTTAGAATCTTATTAAAGCTCTTCTCTGTCTCTCTATTTCTGTGTCTGTCTGTCTGTCTCTCTCATAGTCAGGCTGTTATCAGAGATATTTGGTAATCGTTTTTTTTCCTAGTCAGCTATATACTTTTTTTGTTCTAATTACATTAATTTTGTCATTCTAAAATTTTGTCAATTTCATGTTCTTATATTTTGTCTCTATCTCTTTTTGGTTAAGCACTTGTCTTTACCCATAGTTGTGAAAGGGATATGGTTGTTTGTTTTCTAATTTTTTATGGTTTGATATTTAATCAGGTCACATTTCCATTTTTGAATTTATGGTGGTTTATCATGTAAGATATTCTAAATATAATTTGTTAGATTGCTTTCCAATTTTCCTAGCAATTCTTGTCATAAAGGAAATCTTTCCTAGGCAATATATATATTTTGGGATTTATGAAATGCTGGTTTATTGTGTTCACTTATTTTTGATTCTTCTTTATCTAGATTATTCCATTTTACCTCCTTATATTTGGTGTTCTTTCATTTGAGTATCTGATATTTTTTGAATCCTTAGTTTTTTTGGTCTATACCTGTGCACAGTAGGTTTTGGTCTGTACCTGTGCACAGCATTACTTTTACTTCTTCTGGGTTTTTTGTGGCTTCATCTTGTTCATTTTAAATTTTAATAATTTGATTTTCTTTTCTCTTCTTATTATTCATGTTTTTGATATTTCATGTTTATTATATTAATTATTATAGTAGGTATTATAACATATAGATATTATGGATTTGGATAATTTATATTACATTTAGGATAAAAATTTATCCTAAATTTTATCAATTTTATTAGTCTTTTATTTTCATTTTCTTTATGTGTTGGATTTATGATATTTAAAATTGCATATAGTTTATTAATTCTATCTTTTTCTATTTTGTTAATTTATGTTTTAGGAATTTTTCCCCTGAAAACTGCTTTTGCTGCATCACAGAAATTTTGGTAGGCTTTCTCATCATTAGCACTGTCTTTCATGTATTTATTGTTTATATGATTTGTTCTTTGACCTATTGATTATTGATTATTTCATTATTAAGTCCAGTTTGGTCAGTGTGTTTTCTGTATTATTAAATATTTTCATTGTGCTGTGATCTATAAAAATTTTGTTACATATATCTTTTAAAATTTATTTGAAATTTATTTGTGCCTTAATATATTACATACATATATGTAAAATTTGGTACTGAGGAACAAATACATGCTTTCATGATTCCCTTCAGAAGGTGACAGTCCTTTAGTTCTAATTTCTCCACCAATCTGTTAAATTTTTAATTTCCTATTTCATTTATTTTGATTGTATTTTTTCAGCTCTAGAGAAATAATGAAGTGTCCTATTTTATTGTGTTCCAGTGCCTTCAGACCTTTGACAAATGACAAATACCAGCTCAGACATTTACTAGCTGTGTGATGCTGGGCAAATCACAAGGACCTTTCTCTGCCTCAGTTTCCTTACCTGTAAAATGAGGATAAGAATAGTGTTTATCTCCCAGGGTTGTGAGGATAAAATCAGATAATATTTGTAAAGTGCTTTGCAAACCCTCAAGTGCTATCTAGTATTAGTTTAGGTCTTCCCTTGTCCTCCTCCATCCTCATTTCTTCTATTTCTTTAAATTCCACTTATATCTTTATTCCCTCATGTCCTTCTTTAAACCTCTTTATGAATCTGTTGGTGGTGGTGCTTTCATCCCAGTTAACTTTTCTCTTTAAGTAAAATAACCTTTAAACATGAAGATATTGATTTCATTAGCTATTTTTTCTTTGATAATTATGCACATTTACCTTTCTTATGTTTCTTTGTTTATGACGTACAGAGGTCATCTACTCTGGCTTGGTTTGCTTTTGGCATTCTTTTTTATGTCAGGAATTCCTCAAATGCTCTTGTTGAACATTCATCTGTTTTCTTACATGTTTAGATTTAGCTCTAAATCTACTATTCTATGAAGTATATTTGCAGAGTGGGCACTCAAAATTTCCTTGAAAAACATTTTGCTTTTTTTCCTCTGATTTTTATTTTTCAAACCAAGAATCATAATGCAATATCATCCAAAGGAGCCATCCAAAGGAGTTATCATATATTTTAAATTTGAAATGTCAATGTTAACTTTAATTTATTCTATACCTTTAGGTGATTGCATTACCTCTGTGTTTTTACTGACTTCATTTTTTCTTCAAATATCTTCAGGACCTTCAGAAAATTGATTCTGTGATGAACAGTACTAAAAGTGTTTAGTTGCAAAACAAGATACATTACAATTTTTGATGAAAACGTGCATTTTTAATGGGGAATAAAATGTACAGTTTTTCTTACTCACTTAGCTTACTCTACAATAATAAAAAATTATTCTTACACTTCATTGTACTGTGGTGCTAAGTTAACAAAAGTACATTTATGATTTTTTAAAAAATAGTTATTAAGGGTAGGTTTGATGGCCATATTGGATATATAGCATGGCAAATGATGATCATATCCTGTAATAGTAAATGATGAATTATTACCTTTATGCTACAAAAATTTCTTGATCCAAAATGTTTTATGTAACATAGTTAACTATTCAAGAAGTACATCTTTTTTGTATTATGCAGGTTGCTAAAAGAACGAAGAGTTCTTCATGTGAATTCTATTTAATCAACTTAGAAGTTTCTATGTTAACCCATCTATATATTTATAGGATACTGAACATGTTAACACTCTCCCTTTCATAAGGATTCCTTTTGCCTCTACTGTGTTATACGAATGATTTACATTAGATCTGATTCCTAAGGAATTATTACACACTGTTTTCGATCATATCTTTAAACCAGTTTTCACTAAACATGAGCTGTCTAGTTTTTCCTTTGGTTATTGCCACCCTTTTCGTGAAAAGCATTGATCATTTTGTATCCTTTCCCACCCTCATTCAATTCCTGACAATTTTTCTGCATCCTTGCCAGTTAAAAACTGAATTGCTGATTTCTCTTTACCCTAACTTAGCACTGTCACATTATCCATCATCTAGAGAGCTAATTTGTCTTTCAATTTTATGGGAAAGTATCTAAGCTATTACATATTAAAAGGTTTAAGTTTTGCCACATATATTATTACTTTTTTTTCTGTGCTTTAAATTTGTATTTTCAGTAATAAAGTTTGTCTTGTCTTTTGCCAAGGATGACAAATCTTGTTCAGTTGAATCATTTTCAATATATAGTAGTCTTGTTTTGAACAATGCCCAGCATCACTTGAGTGGACTGTTACTGCTTTACTTAAACAACCTGAATATCATGTTCCTTTTAAAGCTTTGCAACTAGAACATTTCAGCTGAAATTTCCATTCTTTAGGAAGCACATATAATTTTAAGAATTATTTCCTTCAAGGAGAAATTAATAATTTATTATATGCCTTTCAAATGTACATTCTCTAATGTAGATCTTTGTTTGATGCATTCAGTTTTGTAGAATACCATTCTTAAAGTCCACAAAGCTGGTGGTGAGGTGGACCAGGTTTTAAATTGCTCTCCAAGAATGTATTAACTAGATAATATTTCTTTCTTTTAAAAAAGATTGTTTTGCATCACTCTAGTTTCCAAATGACTTTCTCACACATTCCAGTAGACATCCCACTTTTATAACAATTAAGTTCTCTTAAGCAAAACAAAACACACTATCAATGATTGAAAATGTATGCCCCATCCTGAACCTGCAGTCCACTATCTGCCTGAGGAGATAGGGATTTTACTCCACCAACCCTTTGAAGTAAAAATCAGTCACTGCATTGATAAAAGTTTTGAGTTGGTCAGTGTTGTTTCCCTTTTCATTATTGTTCCTCTCTTCATTTTAATTTCCTGATGAATTAGAGAAATGATTGGTTTATTCAGTTGTTGCAGTCATGTCTAACTCTTAGCGACTCCATTTCAGGCTTTCTTGGCAAAGATACTGGAGTGGTTTGCCATTTCCTTCTCCAGCTCATTTGACAGATGGAGAAAGCTGAGGCAAACAGAGTTAAGTGACTTGCCCAGTGTCACATGGCTAGTACATGTTTAAGGCCAGATTTGAAGTCAGGTCTTTCTGACTCCAGGCCCGGAGCTCTACCCACCTAATCTCTCCAAAATGATGGACAGGACTGTGAATTTTGTTTTTCTTCAAGAGGTTGAAAACCAGCAAATACTTTGAATTTCTAAGTTTCTAAAACACATCTCAAGAAAATTCCTATTAAACTAGTACCTACTTGAACTATATGTAGACCCAGAACAATCATATAACTGTCATTTCTATCACTGTCTGAAATATTATTGAAATTTTACACAGTTAGGGATGGTCAGTCACTAAGTAAATAAACATGTATTAGGTGACTACCGTGTGCCAGGAATTGTGCTAAATGCTGGGGAGATAGCATGTCAATAGCTAGCTAGATAGTGATTTTTCACTTAAATAGGGACTATACAAGGTCCTCATCTTTGCCAACTATCAGAATCTCCAGTACTGGCCCAAAGGAAAGCCCAGGATTTCAGAAAATGTTGTAGAAAATTTAAGAAAGTTTTAAACCTCATTGAGATAAGAGGAAGATAGGAAGTTTGCCATGCTTTTAGAGGTATATAGGTAGCATATTGGATGGAGTACTGGACGCAGAGCCAGGAAGACCTGAGTTCAGATCCGGCCTCAGATACTTAATAGCTGTGGGACCCTAAGCAAGTCACTTAACTTCTGCCTATTCAGATTCCTCCTCTGTAAAATGGGGTTAATAATAGCACCTGTCTTCCCGGATTGTTAGTATAAAATGAAATAATGTTTGTAAAACACTTAGAACAATGCCTTAGTAAATGCTTGTAAAAAAAAAAAAAAAGACTGTGATTTCCACTTGGAGAGATGTTTAATTCTTCATGAAGTTATAGCTAGCTTTGAGCTTTCTCATGATTTCCTAACTTAATTTCATATTCTAATATTCTCGTGGATGTTAGAAAAGGAGCTAAAATTATGTAGAAGGCTTTTAAATTGAGAAATTTAAAATTCATATGTATGTTGAGTTTAATAAATGAAATGGGAAAAATTATTATTCATAGCATAGATATCTGTGCTCTGAATGTGAAATTCTAGTGTCCCACTTTTGTAACAATAAAAACAAAAGTGATACCTACTCTACACTGGGTTTCTGAATCCAACCAGTATAGAAAGCCCAAATTGGAAGATGAAAAGATAGTTTTTCCATGTAAAATAATTTAAAGATGCATTCAACAGTATTATTGCTCTTTGGCTGCAGTAAGTTTTCTTTCACATCCCATTTCATTGAGTCCAGGATATTGTTTTGGGTTTGTGCGTATTTCTAGTTCCTTGCCTTGTGAATTTGGAAGAATGTGATAGATAATATTGCATAGAAGTGGTATTGATTTCTGGAAAGATATTTATCGTGTAATGCATTGATATCATTAGGAGGCTAGTTCTTTTCATCCAAATGCTACAATTCTAGAAATTTAAGCTATTATTTCAGAAAAAAATCAATAACTAGCTGTGTGTAAGATTATATGTATGTATGTATACAGTTACATATAGTCACACACATACACATACATATATATGTATACATAATATATAATATATATGTGTGTATAAATATGATGGAAGTTCATTTTAAAGGAGAAGGTACTCGCAACTGGAGGGGGAAAACAGGAAAGACCTTTTATAGAGGGCAGAATTTCAGTTGTATTATGAAGGAAGCCAGGGAAACCAAAAGGTGGAGGGGGAAATGTACTAAGAAGGAGTAAGTAGAAGGAATTAAGAGGAAGAAAGATATGGAGCATTGTTCTAGGTCAGGGCTTCTTAAACTTTTTTTCCACTTACAACCCCTTTTCTCTTTTAGGCAGTGTTACTTGGTATTGTGTGGCTGGAGAGCATGGGCAGTACAAAGTGCACATGCTTTGTGTTCAGAACCAAGGTGCCGTGAAGTTGTGGGATGCATCACAGGCAAGCACTGCCAGAAACACCTTGGATTCATTATGCTTTTGATTTTTAATTGTTTTTTGGTCATTGGGTCTCCAGAAACCTTTTACCATTGCAAATTTTTCATGATCCCATATGGGGTTGTATCCCACAGTTTAAGAAGCACTGATAAATTTAGTCATGGAAGGCAGCCAATGCAAAGGTATTGAGATGAGGGTTAACACCAGAAGGCAATGCAGAATAAGTAGGCTGTGTACTATGTGAGGAGAACTCCTTGGAATGTCTCTGGTGCAGGAATGAATCCTCACATTCTCTGCACTATCAGAGAATTGCTCAGAGCAGGTGAAAGGCTAAATGACTTGCCTGGGGCCACACAACCTCCCTGCTTCTAAGGTGGGAACTAAACCCAGGTCTCCGCTTTGAGGTCTCCTTGTTATATGCTATGAAATATTACCTCTCAGATCAATAGATGTTTGAAAAATTAACTGATTCCATTTTCTTTCAAGATGATAGATCGAACCATAATAGAAGTTAACATTCTTCTTGGCATCCTTGATACCAAATTAATCAACCCAATCTTATCATAATCAATCATATGAAATATAGAGCAACTGCCTTGATAGGGACCCCCACTTCTTTAGATGCATAACAGCTTCCCTTGATTTTTAGCAGAGTGTGCATTTACTGATGTCTCATAGTCAGTATCAAATTGATGCCGTAGGGGTAGTTAAATTTGAGTTCATGTCCATGGAGTGATACAAGACACATGTAGAGTATGTCATAGGAAACCATGAAAATGAAATTATTTTAGTTTTGTAGAGTGGAGAGAAGGGGAAAGATAATTTATGCTAAGCATGGAAAATGTAACATTTAAAACAAAACTTCCTGTCAAACATAATAATTGTGGATTCTTATTGAAAGAACATATTCATCCCTGGGTTCTAAATTTCCCTGTTATGTGACTACCATTAGTATACCATTTCCCTTTCTAAGTCAGTTTTTCCATTAGGAAAAATGCAATTAATTTAACTTTGATTAAATATTTCTATGTGGAAGGTTTTACGTTAGTCACTGGGGATATGAAAATAAGCAAAAAGGGCAGGAATTGATCTCAAAGAACTTACACTCTTGCACTGGATATGTACATAAATAAGATAGGGACCAGACTTGTGATTTCATTGGTGTGAAAATGGAGGGAATAAGCATTTATATAGCACCTACTGCTTACTAGGCACTGTGCTACAAGCTTCACAGACTATCACATGAGGAAACTCCCTCTACTTAAGCAAATGAACAATTTCTCTTACACCTAGAGAGTCTCTAGAATTTGGAGAGGTTCAAGGATTTACTCAGAGCCACACAGCCAGTATATATCAGAGGTCGAAGTTGAACCCAGATCCCCTGAGACTCTAGGACACTATGCCCTATATTATCCATTAATAAATAAATACCAAACATTACAAGGAATACAAGAATGCTAATATGAAAACCATTCTAAAGGTATCTGATTACATTACTCTGTACTCCCAGAGTTATCCTTTGCATGCATGCTATTTTGTTTTTGGGGTGAGGGAGGGAAGTTTGAAATGTTTAATCCAGTCATCAGGATAGAGTCGAAGAGATAATTGTCATCAGAGATGAAAATTTCCATAGGAATTCATTGCTTGAAAATTCTTGCTACAGTGACTGAGGATCCTAAGAAATAATTGTGAGATAGCAATAGCTGGTGGAGTATACTTCTTTTTCCCTTAACTGTTTAATTCTCAGATATTGATCAGTGGAACAAAGTGATCGAGCAACTGGGAACGCCTTGCCCAGAATTCATGAAGAAATTGCAACCCACAGTAAGAAACTATGTGGAGAATCGGCCCAAGTATGCAGGGCTTACTTTCCCCAAGCTATTTCCAGATTCCCTTTTCCCTGCTGACTCGGAGCACAATAAACTTAAAGGTATGTTAAACAAAGGTACTTTGTGCCATAGTTTGAAGGAAAAGTTCAGCAAGATGGAAATAATGACCAGCTCTTGCTTGGAATAGTCTTTTTTTTTTAAATTTTCCATACATAAGGGGTGGGGTCGTGAACATCATTTTGGGGGCATGCATGAAGGAAAGGAAATAAATTCTAGGTGATATGGAACAAAATTGCTTGTTTTATTTGATATTCAGTATGTATAACTTGTTCATGTTTAGCTTTTGGAGGGGAAAATCAGCCTTCAATGAATCAATAAGTCCTCTATTTATCTGCTTCTCAGAGCTCATGCTTTCCTTCCCTTTCTCTTTTATGACTGACATTTGTATAATAAGTTTGCAAAGCATTTTGCATAGATTATATTATTTGAACCTCACAATGACTATGTGATATAGTTATGCATTGTTCCCATTTTGCAAATGAGGAAACTGAGATTTAAAGGAGTAAGTGACTAGCCCATAGTCTAACATCTTTAAGAGATGGAATTTGAATTTAGGTAGTCTTGACTAGCATTCTTTTATATCATGGTTTGTGCTTTTCTTCGTGTGTGTGTGTGTGTGTGTGTGTGTGTGTGTGTGTGTGAAATACATTTGCATGCATACATTCACCCAAAGCAAATGCTTTCCAACAAAACTTTTCAGCTTGAGAAGCTTTCCAATATTTTATGAGTTTTTAAGGTACTTGAATATCTGTGAGTTTATCTCACTTGTATAGTTTTAGACTATTAGAACTAACCATGAATGAAAGTAGTGAAAAAAATTTCAATTTCAGGAGCAAGCTAATGGCAAGTAAAAATATAGTCTTGCCTTTAATGGTGAATTCTTACTGCATGAAATCACACTGAAATCCATTAAGATCAAGTCACCTCCTGAGAATCTTAACTACCTGAACAAAATCCTCAATTTCAATTTTTAAGGGAATTCACCTGCTTCTTCTATTAAAAGTCAGAGAAATACTATGTTAAATGAAAAAAAAAAGTATACTTAATTCTTGCTTTTGAATTTCACTTATGAGGCTATGAGCCAGTGCCCTCGATTTGATGATGACTTGGATGGGACAATAAGAAAATGATAATGTTTGTTTCCCCCCTATCAGATTTTATTGAACAAAAATTTTTAAATCAGCTAAACTATTGAATCAGCTAATGTAGGAAGTCCAATATTAGACATACTTTTAAAAGAACACATCCTATTTCCTTTCATCTTTCTTCTAGGATATATTTTTTGTAATGACTCATTCAGATAGATATCATAGTTTCTGCTTTTAATGTCCTATATCCAAGAGAGTAGAAACATTCTAATAAAAATAAGTGTTAGAAGGCAAAGGACAGAGGAATAAAAGACAGCATTATGTTAGTTGGTCATTGAAAACATTCCAGAACTTATTTAGAAATAGATATTGCTGTCATGGACCACTTGAGAGTTAGGGTGCTGTGAGAAAGACTCCAGAGTCAACAGGTATTCAGTTTTTAGATTTTGAGACATAGGTAACACCTCTCTCTTTTAGTCTTCATTTTCCTTATCTGTAAAATGAGGAGATTGGATTCGATTATCTCCAAAGCTTTTTCCAATTCCACATCCTATGATCATGAATTAATTAAAAGCAAACATGTAGAAAGGACCTATTGTGTGCATAGTATAGTGCTAGGTCTTAGGAGAGATTGAAATTTTATCTAAGACTTGGTCCCTACCATGCTAGAGATGACAGTCTGGCAATAAGAAAGCACACACATACACGCACACATATACACACATAATACACAATGATACATGATATAGGTTTTAGAGAAATACAATAGGAAAATACCATATGCAGTCCAGGATACACAAGAAAGGGCAAAGTCATTACCAACAGGGAGCAGTGATGCTCCTAAAAAGGAGGTGACATTTTGTTTGGACTTAAAAGAGAAGCAAAAACATTCAATGCTTCAGTCACAATGGTGATTTTTTCTATTATTAATAGATTAGTGGAACAATCTTCCTTATCTTCTTCTTCTAAGTGATTTCTAATGATGTTAATTCACCAGTTCAAAAGCATTGACTTTCTTCTTAGGTAGCAATTTGTTATTAAATTCAATTTGTTATTAAATTAAACAAGCAACACAATAGCTTGCTATTTGTCTTAATGGGAAGATTTTGGTTTCTTTCCTTGAAAATTTGTCTTCTTGATAAAAATTCCATCATGCGAAAGTTAAATGTGTTTCAGTACTGCCTCCAAGTGGTGTCAAATTCAAATAGAAACAGATCCCTACAGCCCTATATTGATTTAGAAAACCATAACTTTACATTATCTGTGTTATACTGTGTTTTTATTTGTTTTGTTAAAGGTTTCCTATATTTTAATCTTGTCTGGGCTGATCCTTAGGCAGCAAGTTGGATACCTCTGATCTAGGTACTCTGGTACCTAGCGCTGTTAGGCCTACTTTTCTTTTCCCCTTTACATTCTTTTGTCTTTTGTAGTATATTTCACAAAATAATATTTTAAGTTTAATGGTCTTAACTGCACAGTTTTCAAAAGAAAGGGAGTGAATGAAAGATAAAGGGGTAGAGGTGCTACAGCATCATGGAAAGAGCAGTTCTGGAGTCAGGGAACCTGGCTTCAGATCTCCCTCTCACCCTTGAGCTTCACTAATCTATGGGACTTTGGAAAAGTCTAACTCTCTGAGAATCATTTTTTTTTTCATCTTTAAAAGAGAGGAGTTTGGACTAGAGTGTTTAAGAGGTCCCTTCCAGGTTTAAATCTATGATCCCAAAAAGGAATGGGAATCATTGATTTTCAAACTGGAATCTCTGGCTTTGATTAGCCAGCTTATGGCCCAGGTTATACTATCGAAATCACCCACCTTTCTTTCCCGATAAGTAAAATGGAAAAACCAAATATCCTACAATGGACAAAAAAAATTTGTGTTTTTTAAAAAAGGATTAAAACCAAAGATAATTTTCTTATCATGCTATTAGAAAATAATTTTACTGCTTATAATCATAATTACATAATGTATCACAATCACAAAGGAAAATTATATTGATTTTTTTCATAAAATCAAGTGATTTTAGAATAGTGATTTTCATAGACTTGAAATATGTTAAGTTTCTTTCTATGATTAACTTCAGTATTCCTATTAACATAAGAAGAAAGAAAACATTTCTAGTATCCTTGCATCAGTAATTGAATTGGCCAGAATAGGCCATTAGTAAAGCTATATGAATGAACTGCAATTTTTAATCCATATACATCTAACAATGCATACATATCAACAAATTAATATCTGAACTAGATGAATCTTGATGTTCTAGGATTTATTGTATATAATTTTAAGGGAGGGAAGGCTCATGGTATGTTAGCACTCCAGACTCCTGAAAAAAAACCCTCTGGAGATAAATGGAAATAAAAACTTCATTTTGTTTTCCAGAAGGTCAAAAACTTTAATCAGTGTTTGAAATGAAGGTGTATTTGGTCCACACCAATAAACATTTTTTCTCTCCTCTTGCACTACCTTCTCTTTACCCAATCACTTAGAATTTTGCTTTTTTTTTTTTTTTTTTTGTAATTTCAGCCAGCCAAGCGAGGGACCTTTTGTCAAAGATGTTAGTGATTGATCCAGCCAAAAGGATATCAGTGGATGATGCCTTACAGCATCCATACATCAACGTCTGGTACGATCCTGCAGAAGTAGAGGCGGTAAGGCATAGTTTTCTCATTTTTCGTCTACAGATGGATCATAGTCATATTTTACCAAGCTGTAAAATTAGAAAGCAACCACAGACCAAATGAACCAAACTAGATTTTCCCCCATTTCTTTAATGCAGTTACCTTTTCTCTCCCAAGTTACTTTATGTTCCCTGTGCTCCCCATGTCATGCTTTCTTGAGATAGAAGGTTCCTTATTCCAAGAAATATACTGTACAAAATCTCTAGTCTCTTCCTGTATATATTTAAGCCAATTTATCATTCCTGCTGCTACCTTAGCAGGGGAGAAAACAACATGTAGAATTGGTTTTAGAATGTAGAATGTAGAATTTCATTTAAAAGTACACCTGATATCCACACCAGTAATTCATAACATGGGTGCATTATAACCCCCATTGCTTTCATCATTAGCTGGTGAAGATTTGTGTTGTCAAGAAACTGTATTCCAATGATATCTTATTTTCTTTCAGGTATGAGGGGAGGGGAGGAATTTTTTTCCATTTAAATTAGCTTGAATATCATAATCTGATGAATATCAGTGTTTTCAGCAATGTATCTATTTCTCTCAACATTAATTGATGATATTGAATGGTGTCAGCTCATTGATAGAAGCTAACTTTGCCTAATGTCAATAGTTTACATAAATATATGACTGAGTAAATATATGCTACTGTAATATATGCTATATATATATAAATATATTCTATATAACTCTACAGGAATGACTATAAACAGCACAGAAAAAATTGATAATAGTAGTCACGTAGATTAGCTGTACTCACTGTAGCAATGGAATGAAGATTCCCTGTGTTTAAAGACTTTGGAAATGAGGAGATGACCCATTTTCCCTACTCATTTCATTTCCTTCATTTGACAGTAAATGCTTCTCCTGATGAGTGATTAATTGTTGTAGCAGCCCTGCATTTAGAAGAAGACAAAATACATATGATCTGGGTGTTTAAAGGAGCTTTATTTAAAAATATTTTTACAACTAGCTAGAGATATGAATGGATTACTGTGGTCTTCCAAATCTGTGACCAGATTGTCATGGTATGGCAGCTGGCAGCTCAAGGTTGACTTTCCATTCCTGACTAGTTAAAGACTCTCCTTCCTTCTTGGGAGTTCTGGGACAGTGATTGTTGGAGCAAGGTCCTGTCTGTTGCCTCCGTTCTGAATCTACCCTTTGGGATTTCTGCATGAAGTAATTGGTTGAGGGCTATAGAGTGAACTGTTCCCTGATTTAACCAAGGTTGGCTAACAGAAAGAATGTGGAGGGTCTTATCTGTGATGTCAGGATATCTGGATCCAGGTAGACACTTTATCAGTGAGGCCATTATGAAGGGAGAGGAATACCATCTAGTCTGGTTTTATGGGTGAAAGCAAAAAAAGACACTTCATGATACATTCACATTGACTATCTGGCAAGTGCCAAGAGAATGGGCATGTGTTCTTTTAGCTGAGAGATCAAAGGCATTGTAGATGTGCTTTTCTTGATATTCTACATGTGAAATGCAGGGTCACAGAGCTAGTGAGTGTCCAGTGTCTAGGAGATTTGACTCAGGTTTTCCTCACTCCAGGGCCTGTGCACTATCCATTGTGCCACTTAGCTGCCTCAGGGAAGAAACTTTTAACACACAAAGGTGCTAAAAAGAGGATAAAAGCTTTTCTAATTAATACAGCTATGTAAAAATGTATGTGTATATGTTTGCATGTGTGCAAGAGTGTATTCAGCAAGAGGTTGGCTGACCACAAACTCCCTGGAATTTATAATTCTTCCCAATTTAGTAAGAGGAAACTAACACAATCAATCATCAATGAGGGGCACGGTGGGGTGCAGGCAGATGTGTCAGAGTTTGGAGACTCTCAAGGAAAACAAAGAGGGAGAAAGGAGAGTTGGTGATCATCTCATGGCAGCAACATGACCGAGATGGTAGCCAGTGACTTTTACACTTTAAATCAGGAAAAATGACTTTCTAAATGAATAGGCAGGAAAATGTGTGTGTGTTTTTTTTTAATTTTAGGTGCTTGCTCCAGTAGTAGGTTTACTGAAAGAAACAAGCCTGCCCAAGTCAAAAATAGATGGGCTTTATCCTATCCCAGTCTTACTTCTTCTTGTATTTTTATAAATTTATTCTGGTAAAGAATATATATCCCAGATTTAACAACATTTCTCATAAACACTTGCAGCAGAACCTATCCTTATGTTGGCAGAATCAGAACATCTTAAAACTGAAAATAAAATTGAAACCATTTGATCTCAGGTCCCATATAAAAATAGGACATTAGAATAACTTTCAAGAAAAAAAAATAAATGGATTTGAAATGGTATGTGTTATTTAGGTATTAAGAAAAATGATCAATTTTAACTTTTTATGGTCATCTTTATCACTTTCGTTACCAACTGCCCTATACATGGTTGTGAAAGGTGTTTCTTTCCCTTCTTTGCTAAATTATAACAGGACTTATAATATCTAACTCATGTATCCATTTGAAACATTTTGCTAAATAGCATGAGATAATAACCTAAATCTAATTTCTCCCAGATTGCATACCATTTTTCCCAGCATTTCATCAAATAGTGAGTCCTTACTCTCAGTAGCATGCATATCCTTTGGTTTATTCTACAATATGCTGCTATGTTCAGTTGCTCCTGGGTCTTGTACGCCCACTTTATTCTGTTTTTAAACCAGTACCAAATATTTTAGGTGTTTACTGCTTTAAGATATAGTTTGGTATTTGGTTCTACTTGGTCCCTTTCCTCCCAATATTGTTTTTACTAAATCAGTTGAGATTCTTGACCTTTTATTTCTTCTGATTAATTTTTATTATTTTGTCTAGTTCCATAAAGTAGTCCTTTGATAGTTTGATTGGTACAGTACTAAAATCTATAAATTCATTTAGGTTTTGGTGATATTTTTATTATAATAGCATGGCTCAACCACAAGTAATATAATTTCAGTTATTTAAACCTTTTAATATTTCCGTAAACATCTATAAATGGTGGTTTGTAATTCTATTCATTTAAGTTCTGAATGTATCTTGATAGGTGAACTCCTCAATGTTTTATACATTCTGTAGTTATTTTGAATGGAATTTCTTTTTTTCTTTTCTTTTTTTTTTTTTTAGAGCTTCTTGATAATATATAGAATGGCTAATGATTTGGTAGGCTTATTTTATATTCTGCTACTTTATTGAAATGGTCTTAACTAATTTTGTTTCCTTACCTATGCTTAGTCCACTATTTCTTTATGTTGCTTCACTGAGTTAGAATTTCTAGAACTATATCAAATAATAATGGTCACAATGAATACCCTTGTTTTGCCCTTGATCTTATTGAAAAAGTTTCTAACATTTCTCCATTCCAGATAACTCTAGCTCTGGAGTTTAGATAGTATTTAAAATATCAAGGAATGGTTTGTGTTTCAATAAGGTTTTTATGTTTTTAACATGAATAAGTATTATGTTTTTGTCAAGGGCTTTTTCTGGATCTATTGATATAATCTTGTATTTTTATTGTTTTGTTATTAATATGTCCATTATCATATTCCTAATGTTGAACTAGTCTTATATTCCTTGTATGAATTCAAGTAGGTCTAGTATATAATATTTTATTATGTTGCTCTTTCATAATATCTTCTTAAATATTTTTGCATCAACATTCATTAAAGATATTGTTCTGTAGTGTAGATTTTAAGTCATTTTTGTGCCATAGATCTCTTGACAGTCTTGTGAAACTTATAGGTTACTTATCAAAAAATATTATCTTTCAATTATTACAAAAGAAAAATTATATTCATATGCAGTTATCAAAATATTTTTTGGAAACTAGTTCATAGAATCTTGATTAAGAACTTCTGGTGTGTAATTTCATCTTCTTTTCTACCTCTCCCTGGTGTGAGGGACAGGACCATATTTGTCTAATGGAAGGAGTGTGATACAATTTTTGAAAACAGTTTATATAATAACAAAAGTAATTTTCTTTGAATATTTGATTGAATTAATTTCTAATCCTATTTGGGCCTTGTTTTATTACCCTTAGTTTCTCTTTATCTGTAGTTAATTTCCCATTTTGATTTGGGTAATTTAGTTTCCTCTCTCCCCCTCCTTTTAGAATAGAATAATTGTCCATAAGAGTTTTTTTCAAAGATACCATTTCATTTATTAATTCAATAGATTTTCCCCCTTTATTTTAAAGTTTTCTATTTTATGCTTATCTGATTATTTTATATTTGGTTGCTTGCTTTATTAGTTTTTTAAGATTTTTTTTTAGGTGTTTAATTCATTGACCTTTCTATTTGTTGTTGTTGATGATGTAACATTTTAGAAATATGAAATTTCTTCATAAGGAAACTTTGGAATTTTGATGTGTTATCACATTGCCATTTTCAAAAAATAAAAACTTATTTCTTCCATGATTTGTTCTTTGACCTATACATTCTTTAGGACTGTTAGTTAGATTATGTTCAAGTTTGCATGCTTTCTTTAAATGCCCCTTATTGATAATTTTTATTTGGCTTCATTCAGTAAAGGATAGTGTTAATATTTCTACCTTTTTGCTTCTGTTTATGAATTTTTTAAAAAATGTCTTTTGATATGAGAAGTTTTTTAAAGATGTATGTGTGTATATACATATATATATATATCTTTCAATTGCCATTCAATAATTGCCAGAGATCTATCATATCTAAGTTTTCTAGAATTCTATATAAATTGTTAACTTCTTTTGTTTATTTTTTTAATTTTTAGATTTGTCTAGATCTGAAAAGGACATATTGAGATCTCCAGTTATAGTTCTGTTTTTTTCTCTGTTATTAGATTAGTTTTTCTTTTCAGTGTTTCAAAGCTATACCATTTGGTTATAAAATGATAAGTATTGATATTCTTTCATTAACTATGGTGCTTTTAAGCATAATATAATTTCTTCATTTATTTTTTTTACTGCATTTATTCTGATTGCTATCTTGTCTGGGTTTATGATCAGCTTTTTTTTTTATTCACCTGAGACATGATAAATTATTCTCTAGTTCCTCATTTTCAATATGTATGAATCTTTGTTTATATGTGTATTTCTTGGAAGTACCATTTTCTTGATTCTGCTTTCTAATCCAATGTACTATCCTTTTCACTTTTATTGGTAAGTTTATCCCATTGTAATTCTTGCTTCTGATTATGTTTTTTTCCTTCCATCAAATCTCTTTTATTCTCACCCCATCCTTCCCCATTTTTACAAAAAAAGAGAAAAGAATGTGGTATGAGAAAGGGAATGGAGTCAAAATTAGTCATCTGTAATTGAAATGATCTTATCCTGATTTTCTGTCTCTTCTTTCTTTACTCAGTTCAGGCCCCAGTCACTGGTTCTTAACACTTTGTGTTTTTTTAACACCTCCGTTCGATCACTTCACTATAATTGAAATGTTTTACTCCCTCTTCAACTCTAAATTCCCTATTAAACTCTTCTTTTCCATGTCCCTACTCCTTATTTATCTTCTGGAATTAATGTATTTCTCCATCAAACTCTTTGTGTGTGTATCTTTATAAGCCTCCTTTGTCCAATTTAGATGAGATTTATTAGATGAATGAATGAATGAAAAAAAATTATTAAACATTTACTATGTGCAAAGCACTGTGTTAAACTCTAGGGATAAAAACAGAAAGTTAAGATAGACCCTACTCTCAAGGAACTCACTTAACTACTGGGGAAGACGATGTATATGTATATCTACATATACATATATGTGTGTTTCTCCTTCATTGCCAAAGAAGACCATGCCATCAGAGAAATAATGACATGATTTGCACTTGACTTTGTTTTGAGTGAGGGAGGGCTGTGCGGGTCACCAGCCTCACTTCTCCTCCAGAGCCATCTGAATCCAGTGACCAGATATTCATCAGGATGATATGTGTATGTACAATATACACATAAAGATTTTCAGCAGCAAATGAGATGGAAGGATATCACAACAAAACAAACAGTAATACTTGATTTTTAATTTTATGGTCCCTGATAAAATCATATCACTTTCTGATGTTGAAACATTTTGCAGTTCTGAAGGTTTTGGTAACAAGGACTTTCTACGGCTATAGCACCCACAAAATCAGTTGCTAGGCCACAGAGGGGTTGCTTCACAAGATAAGGGAAGAGAGCTGGGCTGGAAGCTGTACCAGTAGTTGGTTGGGGCTAAAGGGGAAGACATGGTGATGCCACTCACAAGGCTCTTGGGTTTAGCTGCAAAGGGAATCAGGCATTTAAAGAGAAAATCAGACTAACTGAAGTGACAAGATGCCCTGAAAAAGAGAGATAGGAGGTGGTCTGTAGCAGACAAGTTAAGCCATCACCACCTCCCTTCATATCTCAATGCAGGTGGCCCATGACCCTCAACTCAAGAGCCTTGGGAATATCAATGATATTTTTTTCCTTTTGCCTTTTACTCATCCCTTATGTTTACTTTTCTATACTCTGTGAATATGGAAGAAAGAACACTTCCATTATTCTCTTAGAGGATCATTGTATTGAGCAGAATTACTGAGTCTTTCACAGTTGATCATCTTTAAAATATTGCTGTTACTGTGTACAGTGTTCTGGTTCTGCTCACTTCATTTTACATCAGTTCACGTAGGTCTTCTTAGGATTTTCTGAAACTATTCCCTTCATTATTTCTTATATCATAATAGTATTCTACTATATTCTCATACCATAAACTGTTCAGCCATTCCCCAATTGTTGGCCTTCCCTTCAGTTCCCAATTCTTTGCTACCACAAAAAGAGCTGCTATAAATATTATTAATATATTAATACTTTTTTTCTTTGACCTCTTGGATCTTGCTACTTATTAGTAGTATTGCTGAATCAAAGGATATGCACTACTTACTAACTTTCCAGAATGATTGGACTAGTTCACAGCTCTACCACCAATATATTAGTGTACCTATTTTCTCACATCTCCAGCATTCATCATTTTCTTTTTCTGTCATCTTAGCTAATTTTATGAATATGATGTGGTACCTCAAATTTGTTTTAATTTGCATTTCTCTAATTTCTAGTGATTTAGATCATTTTTATGTGACTATTGACAGCTTTGATTTCTTTCTCTCGCCTCTTCATATCCTTGACTATTTATAAATTGGAGGATGGTCTTGTTCTTATAAATTTGGCTTCATTCTAAGATATTTTCCCAGTTTCTCACTTCTCTTCTTATTTTTTCTGTATTGGTTTTGTTCATGCCAAAACTTTTCAACTTTACATAATCAACATTTCTATTTTACCTCCCATGAACCTCTCTATCCCTTGCTTGGTCATGAATTCTTCCCCTATCCAGGTATATGATAGGTAATTTCTTCCATGCTACAATAATTTGTTTATATCACATACCCATTTTGAGTTTATCTTGGTAAATGGTATGAGATATTGTTCTATGTCTGGTTTCTGCCAGACTACTTTCCAGTTTTCCTATTAGTTTTTGTCAAACAGTGAGTTCCATAAATTTCTTATAACCTGAGTATATTACTTTGAATCCAGTCCAAAATGAGTGCCTCATCATGCCAGTTAACACTAGATTTGAATATCTTATTACTTTTCAAATAACACTGTATGATTTTTAGTAGTACATGTATCTCAGATTTGTAGACGGGTACTTCTTGAAAGTCTGGTCAGATATTATTTTGGTCCTCTAAAGTTGAGGAAAAGCATTGAGTACCTTATCATACAGTAGTCACACTTTTCAAAATAATGTCTGAGATTATATCCAGTTCTGAGATTTTTATTTGGGGTGGGGGGAGAGGTCACAGTATGTGATGTCATTGGGCTAGATGTCTTCTTCAGGAAGAAATATTCTATCAGTATAGACCAGCAGCTCCTCTATAGTTTATAGTTTCAATTGTTTGGGGAAATGGGAAGTCAACTGACTTACTCAAGGGATCATAGCCTTAGGTGGAACTGTAACTCAGGTCTTCCTAAAAAGGCCAGCTCCCTATTGACTATGTCTCATTGTCTCCCATTTAACACAACCCTAAGCACCTAACAATCATTGGCTAATAATAAACTAAGTAGGGGTTTGTCTGAGGAACCAAGTGAGTTACTCAATCAATTTCTTGTTGGCTTGAGAATCAAAGAGAATCTTCCTAAACTTACGTTTTGGGGAAAATCTCCATATAGAAGTTTGAGTCCATCTCTGCCCTCCCCCTGCCTCCATCTTAATCTTGTGTGATAATTTCTAGCACAATTTTTTATTTTTCTCACTGATCTCTACCCCAATTACTCCAAGGCAGGATTAAGAATATCTTTGTTGTATCTTTAAGATATTTTACACTTTAACCGTGTGCTCTAAGTGAAATTCCAGGTTTTGAACAGATCAGGCATCAGTATCCATATTACATTCATTCTATTCTGTACCAAGGTATGCAAATAAATGGGGAAATCCTTCTATATTATTATTTTATGTCATGTGTACATATTGTTTTATCATAAAAATACTTATATTTATTTCTATTCTATAGCCTCCTCCACAGATATATGATAAACAGCTGGATGAAAGAGAACATACCATTGAGGAATGGAAAGGTAAATATGTTGACAAAGTAGAAGTCTCTTTGGTTGTAATTTCATTAAAAATCAGAATGTGACATCTCTGAAAACTCAGAAAATACATTGAAACATTTTCTACTTGATGTAACAGTAATTAGCATTGAATTTGTCTAATACTATCCAATCTAATGTTCTCTAAATCTTCAGCAGTCCTTACATTCTAATATTAATGCTGCCCTTCTACAGGAAAGAACAAGATACTCAAGAGAAAACAAATATTCATTAATTAGCTATCATAGGCAAGGCACTGTAACAAAATAAATAACAGACCCTTCTCTCAAGGGGCTTACATTTGACTACTTGGTACAATCTGAAAATGGATAAATAAAGACAAGCTATTTTAGAAATGGTCAGAGCTTGACCTGAGCTTTGAAAGTAGGGATGTTGAGGGAATGCAAGCCAGGTACAATCAGTCAGTTGTTAGTCAAAAAGCATTTGCTAGTCTATTCCAGGCACTGTATTAAGTACTAGGGATGCAAAACAGGGGAAAAGTTCCTGCTCTCAAAGAGCTTACATTGCAGTGGAGGATATAACATGCAAACAACTAGGTACACATGAGGTAAATAGAGTATAGATCTGGGGATGGGATAGGTCTTCTAAGATGGTTGAGTTGAGTCTTGAAGGAGGCCAGGAACTGGAGACAAGGAAGGACAATCCAGGCAAGGGTACCACCAGTAAAAAACAAACATGGAATTGGTCTGTGCAATGCCATCTTATGGGGATTTTTTCCTTTTCCATATTGTGAGTTTCTAATGGATTTGGAGAACTTTTTCAGTCTCCAGAAACCATCGAAACTCCACAAGAACCTAAATTCTAAAAATTTGAAATGATTGTTAAATTGAAGGTGCTCTTTATAGAAATTTTCAGCACAATTAAAACCCAGTCATCATTACAACTACTCTTGCACTCTCTACAAAATAAATAAGTAGAAAACAAATAAACAAAAATCTGATGTCGTCTTCATAGCTTTCAACATCGCCTATTTTGGGTGCCAAACTCTCCCACTTCAGATATTTCTTTCCCCACCCTCACCTTTCTTTTTCCCTACCCTACTCTCCTTTTGCTGTCCTGTGTAGTGATTTGGTGAGAGAAAGTGCCATCACCCACTCTACCTCCACCACATGAATTTCAAGTTTTATTATTACTATAAATAAAATTCTTTATGCTGGCCTTAAAAAAGAAGGTAGGAAAGGGCCAGATTTCAAAAAGTGTTAAATGCCAGATGGAGGAGTTTATATGCACATGTAATCATAAGTGATATGTGGTAGAGAAATTCATTTTGAGGAGAAATCGTGGATTAAAAAAACTACTTTCAGCAACGCAAAAATGCATCTATGATCTGAATAAAATGTGGTCTATGGAAAGAGCCCAAACAAATCAAGAATTATTAAATTTTAATAAAAATTTAACTCAACTTTTTGATTACCTAATTCACCATTTTTAATTTAATAGAAATTGTTCATGGATTGAGGACTACAGTCATGAATGAGTTAAGCACCTTATGAGTTCTTTTAAGTTCATAGAATCCAAGTATCTCTGATTTTCTAAACGTTATTGACTAGGAGCTTATTTAAGAGTATAAAGAAATGCAGATACATGTATATGGTGGATCAGTTGAATGTAGTTGAAAAAACTGAAGAGTTTACATTTGATTTGATGAGATATGTACAGGTTCCTTCATAGACATATTTGCTGCAAAGTAGAAGTTTATAGAAAGCAAGTCTGTGCAGGATTAATTTGCCTGAGAACTTCCTCTTGTCCAATTTTCTTCTGAGTTTATATGCCTCCTTTTAAGTTATGTTCTCCAAGGGAGATCACGCTATCTTTTCTCAAGAAAGCAGGGTCTGATGGGTAGGCAGAGAGGAAAGAAGAGAACTGTTCATCTTTGTTTGTCAGGGGCAAAAGAGAGTTTGGGGAAGTCTCTTTAGCTGGTCAGATTGCTGAGAAGTGAGAGGTTGCCGATGAAGCCTGGTTCCAGACTGGTCCATCCAGACTTGTTGCTGAACATTGAACTCTGACACCCCCTACCCTGTCTGTTCTATTAAATGAAGAACACCCAGGAAAGAAACAGAATGTCCTTTTACCATTTGAAAAACATTTTAGCAGATGAACCCAGGATAGACTAGAAGAAATCAGAAACGAGATGATCTGTAAACAAAGCTAATTATGGAAATATAGAATTGGCAAGACTGGAAGGAGAGAGAAGTGATGACTGCAGTGATAGACAAATTGGGTATCAATTTGGGAACTGTTGTTCCAAGTGTTGTTAAGATATACATGGAGGTATTCTGGAGACAGCTGGACATATGTTGACTGAGATAAAGAGAAGGTGAGGTCAGAGATGGAGTTTGAGAGGACACATGGGTATTAAACTATAAGGCTTCTCTTCATAGAAGATACCTTTCCTCTCTGTGCCAATATCTGCTTCCTGCAGTTGCTGAACACAGAATCTCAGAATTCCAAAAGACCTCAAAGATCATCTAATCCAGTCGTCTACAGCCTCTATGGGTCAGATAATATGCTTCTATTCTCATGATATATTCCCCAATACCCCAGATATATGTAATTTCTTCTTCCTTTAGAAGGCTCATAACATTAAATATTCTTTTTTGCATTATTTTGTTAATTAAGTCCTCTGTGTCCTATTTATGTAAAAATGTGGAGGATTTATATAAATTAAGATTTCCTCAAAAAGAGAGGATATCAAAGGGTTTTGATTTATCTTGGCAGTGGAAATATTAATACTGAAGAAATCAGAAAGTGTTATTAGTCCTGTAAGCTCCTTGAGGTCAGGGATCATAGCTTATTGTTCATATTAGCCACAAATTACCAGGTTAAGTGCCTTGCATATAACGGACTCTCAATAAATAATAATTCATTGAATAAGTTGAGTGACGGAGTTAATGTTGAAAGGTAAAAGGTCAAGGATTGAACACTTAAAGAGATATTTATAGTAAAGAAATGTGCCAGAATAACTAACTTCAGCAGAGCTGGTAAAGTATAGGAAGAAAGTGATGGAATAGTACAAAAAGAAATGCTGTTCAATTTTAATTTTACCCCATTGCATCAAAATGTCATTTGTCATTGAATAATAAATTTTTCTGAAACCTGAACCAAAAAGCAATTACCCTGACAATTATTTCTTGCAGAGCTGATCTATAAGGAAGTAATGAGTTCTGAAGAAAAGACTAAAAATGGAGTAGTAAAAGGACAACCTTCTCCTTCAGGTACTCAGGCCCAGTGTATAATTAATTGTTTTGTATGTTGTCTGCCATTGGCAAATGCTTGTGAAAAACAGGATTTGTAGCACCTTAACTAACTGGACTCATGATGACAGTGCCCTCATAACTATTTTAATCGTGATGTTTGGTTTTTTTATTGGGTTCTAATGTTTAAAAAACCCAACAATTTAATAGGCATTTTTAAAACCTTTCAAGGTCACGTACTACCTCTCTAAAACCATATTAAATATTATATGTTATATAAAATGTATATTTTATATATAATTATAATAGAATTGTGTTATACTTATTTATGTAACAACTCCTCTGAGCTACCTCCCCATTCAGCACTCACAGGTTGTATGTTTAGGTCCCACAGGAGTGACTACTACCTAGTTTGAGTAGGTGGGTCTGTACTCCTGAAATTATTGCTTTATAAGCCCTGCCTAGTGAGTTTACTTTTTGCCAATAGGCATGTATATTTTTCTAAAGCAAAAGTATCTTCTCAAAAGGCATAGTTAAGGTTAGTATTCACAAAATATCCCCTTCTACACCCCTTTCCCCAGTAACCTAGGAAACCCTTTTCCCAAGACACAGCATCGATGGGATAAATGATCATAAAGTCCGAGTATGGTGGTGGTGGAACATATGTAAGGAAAATACTTGATTGAGATAACATGCCCTAATATCTACAGGACCCCAGTATCTTTTCTTATCGAGTCCTCCTGCTGCTCTCCACCAGGCATAGTGTCTCAGCTGCACAGTTGGGCTTATTGGATCTGTGCCTCAACATATCCATAATTTGGCTGTTAATTATCAGGGCTAGTTCTCTCTTTAATCCATAGTCAGCTGTTTTCTTGTTACCAGAAGCTTCTTCCTACATGGAACTCTGTTCTTCAGCGTGTCTATATCTCCACAGAGTAGAAGACACATGTCTTCCTTCTCCTTGCTCTCAACTGTGTCTCAAATTCTCTCCAACTTTTGAACTGTCTCCAGGGTTTAGTAGGCTTACCTTCTAGAAAGGCCTTCAAGGTCATGGTCAGTCTTTAGCCAGCTGTGCTTTCAATTCAATCACAGAACTTCTTCCTCCTTCATAATGTTATGGCAGGGTATAGGCAGACCTTGCACTTCATTAGCATATTGACGTTACCTTAGTTCTGTTATCTGCCCCTTACTTTATATGATTACATCAGCTATGGGAAGGAGGGGATCAACCCCTTCTCCCCACTGCATGTTTTGCCAAATGCTATATTATATGTTGGATGGATGGCCAAATGTTTCCTCAAGTTACCACTTGTCTCAAGTCAGTGTTGTTATTTATACTAGCTATGAATGTTGAGTCATAAGAAGGGAGATGTATGCTCCCCAGATGTATTCGTTACCATGTGAGAGAAGGATGAGATGAAGAGGGATTCGTTATGTGGGGGGTGGGGCTCTAGATTATCTCCTGTGCAGATGTCGCTGCAGAGCCTCCTGGAAGATGTTTGTAAGCCCTTGGAAAAATCTGGCCTGACCATCCACATGGGCAAGATCCAGAAGATCAAGAATGTCCATTTCCCAGATTGTGAAAGATTGCCAGGGAACAATGATAGTCAAAGACAAAAACTTCAGAATCCTTGGATTTTAGATTTAGGAGGGAGTATAGAGATGATCTAGTCATAGACCCATAGGTCTCAGATGTAGAGCTGGCAGGGACCTCCAAGGACATCTGGTCAACATCTATTTTGAGTTGAAGAAACAGACTCGGATAGAGGGACTTGAGTGAATTAGTCACAAAGATAATGTCAGAGGCAAAATTTGAGCCAAGATTCTCTGACTCCAGAGTCAAAGGGTCGTCATTGCAGAGCTAGAAGGGTGCTCAGAAGCCATCTGGTGCCACCCACCTCATTGAGTGGATGAACAAACTAAATTCAGCCCAGGATGGTTTAGTGACATATCCAAAGAAGTATGTCCAAATCCTCTGACTCCGGATCATTGGTTCTGGATTTAATGCAAACTCTTGTTCTTTCCACCATTCTCAGCAACCTGGTTCATCGCCACTATTTTTACAAATGAGGAAAGTGAGAATCAGAGAAAAGAAATTACTCATCCATGGTCACATAGTAGATGAAAGCACTAATATTCGCATTCAGGTGTTCTGACCCCCCAAACTCTTTTTCTTTCTACTCCTTCATGCTTCTCTGACCACAGAGATATAAGTTCATCCAGTTAAGCACTGTTTCAGAGGACATGGTGATTATATCTGGATTTTGGCTCTGGTTTTTTAAATGTAACTAGGGAAAACTGAATGTACCTCTACCATTTAGTAGATGATTCTAAGATTTATGGGTTTTTACCCATGATGTGTATTTTGAAAAAAGTCAACCTAAATAAATTGTGTTTCTCTCACTATCAGACTTCACTTGTATAATGATTTACTTACAAATGACAGCATAGCTACTTGTTTTCTGAATTGATTTATAATAATTACCCATTGTAATTCAAATAATGAAAGAGAATTTGTTTTTAACAGTATTTCTACCTAAAATGCAAAAAAAAAAAATCCTTACTTAATACAGGACATCTGCTCCTTTTCTGCTCACCCCCTTTTTAGTGTACTGTCTTAATCAAGTTCATTCACATGGAATAACATTTTAAAATAATTTAAGTTATTTATTTCTTCCTGAAATGATGGATTTTTCAACATAATTATGAATTTTCAGCCCAGAAACTTGTATAAATCTTATACTATTCTATATATAAATAGCATACTAACTTATATCAAATGTATTCCTTTTTTAATAAGGTTGAACATGATCAGAATCTATAGCTGGATAACTGACCAAATTTGTAATTAATTTAGTAAGTAAAATGAAAATTCTTATGTTGCTCACTTCATGCTACAAAGTAGAGAAAAGAGGCTTCGGCCACTGAAACTGTGTTCCTAAATAATTATGTGTTCAATGAGTTCACCTTAAAAGTATAGAGTAATTGACCTCATATAATCTTAAATCTGGTCCAAGCTCCATTCTCCCTTTCTCTTGCCCCCAAGACTCTAGGCTTAGAGAGACCAGGTTTGTTCATAAGAGTCTAACCCCAAAAGGCCACTTTTTCTCCTTTTCTCATTGCTCCTACTGGAGTCCTTCAGGAAAATCTTTAAATATGCTTCTGTCACAGGTCCTGTCTCTGTTCAGTCATTTTTTTCAGTTGTGTCTGATTCTTCATGACTCCATTCAGGGTTCTCTTGGCAAAGATACTGGAGTGGTTTGCCATTTCCTTCTTGAGCTCATTTTACAGATAAGGAAATTGAGGCAAATAGTGTGAAATGACTTGCCCAAGGTCACACAACTATTAAATGGCTGAGGCTAGATCTGAATTATGTCTTCCTGACTCCAGGTCCAGCTCTGCATCTACTGTGCTACTTAGCTACCCAGGTCCTGTTTAGGTTTTTCCTAAATGTGAGGAATAGGTTCCTGACTCACCTTCAAGTACTCATTGTACAATATGGGTATTAGCCATTCTTCACCCATCACAGAAAATGCATAAGATCCAAAGGATTTACTTGACCCTGTGATCAAATACAAGAACATAAATTCCTCACATACCTCATTAGACTTTTCCCAGAAGGTGATGACTCATTGGAAGACTACTGAGGAAATATTTCTGTTCACCCTGTACCCACATTAAGTAACTCATTTCAGTATCAGGGGTTGGCAAGGTCCAGATGTCCTGTCTCCCATGATGTCACTCCAGTCCTCCAGCTGTGAAGTCATGTTGGTGGCTCACTCCCTTTTCTAAGCAGTAGTCTGGTAAGGAAATCTCCCTCTATGAAATCTCCTGCCTAATCATTGAATTCAGAAACCTTTGAACTTAGTGTACCCTATCAGGAAGACCTTATGACTCTCTGAACTCCACTTGAAAGTTGGGTCCCCAGAGCAGGTTACTGCTCCCCTTCTGGGTTTGGAGGGTAACCATGAGGAACTGAGATGATCTTTCTAGTCCCAATTTCCCATTCCAGTATGTTTTACCCAATATAATTTACTTGCTATTTCTTCAGTATCATCTAATTAGTACCTATTAATACTACCTCTTCTTCCTAAGACTGACCTAGTGATTAATGCCTCACTATCACTTAATCAATTAACATCAGTAAGTTTTTACAAAGGTATATTTACTGAAAACTAAGAGCAGGAACAGAAATTCCTTCTCTATCATCTCAGTCCTTGAGGAGCAAGATTAGGGCTATGGAATGACCTTTGGGTTCCAGCCCAGCAATGGATTGTTCCAGTCTCTTGCCTGTTAGGAAGTGAATCTCTCTATCAGCTGTTATAATTGTGGAAGTGAACTTGATGGGGCAGAAGCTTTGTAGTAACTGCTTCATGCATAGAGCTGGTAGAAGCATATCAATAGTACACAGCTATAAATTATAAATGATAAAGCAAAGAATAGCTAGCTAGCTATAACAATACAATCAAAAATTATATATACATATGATTATATGTATACGTGAATGCTCACATATATACAATATTCTACCTCATACACTTAGCTTTGTGACCTGGGAAAGTCACAATTTCTCAGCCTCAGTTTCTTGATCTATAAAATGGGAATAATAACACCTATCTCACAAGGTTGTTTCAAAGAGCAAATATGTATAAAATGTCTTGCAAACCTTAAATAGTTATAATTTATCTACTGGCATTAACGTTTACCCCCCAAATGAAAATGATTAACAAACGTTGCTATGGCATGTATACAACCCAAAGTATAAAATATAGTCAGTTGAACATAATTGAAAAATAAAAACAAGCATGCTCAAACCATTAATATGTGCTATGATAAATATGCAATTGTACACAACGCACACTTCATGTCAGTTTCTGGTATTGTTGTCTGGATACATTTATATTTGTCAGGTTCACCAATAGCATCATAAATTCATCTAGTGATTGGTCTATTGTATTTAGCTTCCTTATCCCTGGCTGATAGATTCATTCCTACACCTGAGCTAGTGTATGGTACGGGCTGACCATCAGGGTCATTATAGACTTGTTTGCCTACACCTGGGCTAATAACCGGGACCAGCTTTGTGCTCTGTGTATCTGTCCTCTGAGAATCTCTAAAGTAGCAGTTCTGGGCAAGAAAGAGGGGTTCCCTCTTGCCTTATAAAAGGTCACATAGTCTCCATCAGTGGGGACCTCACTCTCCGCACCCTTGCCTTGGTTCAGAGTTTATGTACAATCACTGAACAGTCTCTTTTGCTCGGCATTCAGTGAGGTGAAAGTTTGTCATTTCACCTGCTTATTGAAAGATTCAGTTAACTCTCCAATGGGCAATGAGTGGATGTGTTGAATAGTCTTTGAATAGTCCATTCACCTGTGCTGTTTTGTAAACAGCCAAGATGGCCAGTCTTTCACTCACATTGTATGGGTTACTTTCAAACTTTCAGCTAACCTGTGAGTCCCTTTAATGCAAAGGTTTCTCAACAGAACTCTAGATCTTCTTGTTAAAGGGTTTAATATTGTACTTTTGAACCATATCTTCTCTTGTTTCTGCCAGAGATTTTCTGTATTGAAACTACGGCTTATCTGTAGGCTTCTTTCAGCTGTTTACTCAAATCAGAAATATTCTGTTTTTGAGTCATTGCTTCATCTGAAGTTCCAAAATACAAGTCTTCAGTTCTTGGATAAGCATAAGCAATTATGGTTTAAATCCTCCTGGCAAAATTGTATGCATATGCTAGATGTGACATGTTTGAATCCAGTGAGGTTTTTGTTCTGGTTTGAGAGACCCCAGAATGTTTAACAATGGTCAGTTGAAATGTTTAGGCTGTTGGTTTCCTTGTGAATGATGAGGAGTAGTTCTAGACTTTTTAAAATGGTCGGTCACAAATAATAAATTATTTATCTTTTCTAACTTTTTCTAGATATAGAAAGTCAATACAAATTCCAAAGACTTGGTGGAACTCATATTCACCAAACATGCAGCATGAATTGGTAAAGGTTTTCGTACACATCAAACACAAGTTTCACACTTTTTTTTGGTGACATCTGTAGCCATATTGGGTCAGTAAAATCTGGGTTTTTTGTTTGTTTTTTTTTTTTGTTACCATCCCTAAAGTACTTCTTGACCTATCTATCCAAAATTATTATGCAAGATACTCATGACAATTGGGTGGGTAAGCTCTGTGCAGCCCTGGCTGCTTACTTGTTCTGTGCAATAATCAGCCACAGTCTGATACCATACTCCATTCTGCATCTGCAATTCCTGCCATTAGCTTAGCAGTAAGGTGCCTCCTGCTGACTAGAACTAAAGATTTTTTGGATCACTTCCTGGCTCTTTGGTTTGTATCACTTGGTCCATTAGTTATCTGCAGACAATGAGAACCAAGTATGTTTAGACCAATGTGTAAAAGATTTACATATACGTTTGGCAAACTGGTACAAGTCCAAAACTCTCAGCTGCATTTCCATTTGGTTGCATTCTAACTCCTTGGATGTCACAGATTGCTCTCTCACCTTCCACTATCGTTGCACCACAGTGTCTGGTAACATTATGAGTGAGTAATCTGCATCCGTATTCATCTTCCTAGATCTGTCATATAAATTTTGAATGGTGGCAATTTCTGGCAAGTGGCCTCCAACTTGGTACTAGTCAAAATAAATCAAGGGATGTCAGTCCATACTTGTAGTTTTTTTATTCCAAAAACTTTTCAGTGGTAGCCCAGTTGAAAGCCAGGAACTCAAGTTTGTGGATAAGGTAATAAGTCTCACTGTCAGGATACCTTCTGTTGGTGGATACAATTGGTCTTTGATGATAACCTCTCAGTACAGGACACCTTCCAAACATTCCAGGCTGGCATCTATGTGGAGAAAAAAAAGACTTGTGTGGATTTGCATAAGCAAATATTGATGTTTGAAAAAGACAGTTGCTTAAGTCCTTGAAGGCTTTCTTACACTAGTCTATATA
This sequence comes from Notamacropus eugenii, assembly GCF_028372415.1. Lineage (NCBI taxonomy): Eukaryota > Metazoa > Chordata > Mammalia > Diprotodontia > Macropodidae > Notamacropus > Notamacropus eugenii. The sequence goes on from NC_092878.1 coordinate 143,125,109, forward strand.
TGTCCAAAATGCTTTGCAGGTTTTAAATCAGTTTTGTCTTTTCTACATTTCTGGCATTGAGGCTCTTCAATAATATATGTATGAGTTAAGTAATTCAGTGATTTAACAATATGAATAAATTCTTAACAAATTTGTACTATCAAATTCCAGAAGAGTTCTTAAGTTTCTAAGATTTTGTAAGGGTAAGAAGTATTTATACTTTCTCTGGATCCATGCTTACACCTTGATGGGATATAATATATGACATATATGTGTGTGTATATATGTCTCACATACTTAATAGAAAATTTACAGAATTGACCCTTATCAATGTATAGACCAGCTTCCTCCAGCCAACACAAGACTTTCATCAATCTCTCCTCGTGTTCTTGTACTGTCTTACCAGAGAGAATGATTTCATCAAGGCATAAAAATGCCTCCAGGTTGTTTATATCTCCAGTTGCTTTTTCCACTGACCTTTGGAAAGAATGCTGCCAAGATATTTAAGGCATGAACTCAGACATAAAATCTAGTTAGAAAGATGAAAGAAGTATTTTCTTTGTCTGCCTCAGATATAGGACCATGATAGTATCCGCTATACAAGTCCAGTACTTAGAACCATTGGCTGCCAACCTGACAATCCAGTACATCTTGAACCATGATGTAGTGTCCATCCATTTATTTTGTTTGAACTGTCTTAGCCTACCCATATTCATATCTTTCCATTGCTCTTTAGGGCCACCACTATGAGTGATGAATACCTTTCAATACTAACCGGAATGTCAGTACTGATTGACACCAATTCCAAGCTTTGCAAAATTTTAACAGGGCACTGCAAGCAAGAAGCCAGTTAATTAGATTTTGAACTCCTTGAGGATTTTGCAATTTTTTGTGTTTCCAGTGCTTAGAATATTGCCTAATATTATTGCCTAATAATACATAGTAGACACTTAATAAACACTCTTTGACTTGACCTAACTAGAACATTTTGATAATCCATGTAGACTAGTCCAAGACTTCCAAGAAGAGACAGCCAAGAGGTACTAGTGAACATCAAACATCACTGAAGCTCTGCCAACCTCTAGACTAGGACCTGATATATTTGATGTTGGTGACTCCCTAGTACCAAAAGAGTAGAATGATAGGTTGAGACCAAAACACAGCAAGTGGAATGTGTATTCTCATTCTATGAGTAGGATATGGAATATACTCAAGGTACAACCCACCGAATTCTGATCTCACCCATTCCTGATCTTTCAGAGAAAGATAAAGACCTCAGAAATCACTTCAAAAAAATGATGTTAATGGCTGTGATGAGGTTAATGGCTTTTGAGGGTACAGTCATATTTCTAAGAGTTTTATTTTGGCAGTTCAGCAGGTCAGAATTTCCAAGTATGACGAGAAAAACCCCCTGAGTTGTTTCATCTCCCTTAATATTAATGGCCTTACATACATAGTCCTCTGAGACTTTAAACTTTCTGTGCAATACCCTTACAATATACTCATTTTTAAGGTCTGTGCCTATTCCTAATATTAATAGGTGTCTAAGATTTTCAGTTGTAAATACATGACAGTAGAACTCAACTATTACAGCTCCCAATTTTTGTGGAGATTGTATGTGTGCCAACACCAATTTAAAATATCAAAGCAAGCAATAAACGTGCAGTATCACAGCAAACGATACCCTATAATGAAAGTGGTACCAATGACTTTTTCCATATGCCAATATATAGCAAATAATTACATACATAGTGGGCATTAGAAACTTGCTTATAAACATATAGCATAACAAAATTCAGCAATGGACAAATCACATAACAATATTTTTATTCCAGTATCAGGTAGCATATGCAGCCAAACTAATCTGGAGAAGTCCTTTACATCTCCATAAAATAAAAAAAAACATAAAAACCCCCAAAATTTCCATGAAATATTCCCTGGGAAACAATTCCAGAATTCAGTGTACTAAATTACATCTGTATGGAAAACCACTAATTTCAATTTCTAATTTCAAGAAAAAAGCTAAACAGAAAATTTAGAACCAAATGTCTTCATTCAGTGGGGTGTGAATTGTTACCACTTAAAAAATTAGACTGAAAAGCTTTTCCTTCAAAATTACTCTTGAAAATATTACCACCTATTAAAGTCATGCCAGAACTCTCTACTGCATTGCATTGCCTCTAGCAATCCAGCAAATGCAGCAAAAGTTTGCAAAAATAATTGATGGGAATAAATCCTAAACATTTTTCACCAAAAGCAAAAAGAGGTCTTTGTTCAATGATTTTCCATAGTGTCGTATGTAATTAAACAAAACTGTAAATGACCCTAATTCCCAAGAATGGGGAAAGGGTCAGTAGTGTCACCTTATTATAATGGACCGCTACAGTGCAATGAGATGGCATATGAAAAATACAAAGTACTCTGGGAAGACTTTTATGAAACAATTTGAAGAGAAAAAAATGAAAGAGGAAGAATGACTTATACAATGGACAAAGAATCCTGAGGTAACTGAAACTTATATATTTAGTAACTGAAAAAAGTGTTAATATAGTTTATTCATTTAAATATGAAAAAGTCACCATAGTCACTTGTACTAATCTTCAATAGTGTTTCTATTAAAACAATTTTTAAAAATCCTGTGTTGGCACATTTTAAATGGACCTCAACAGGAATCCTATTCTGATGTCTGATTGTGGCATGGACATAATCATACGTTCTTGAAAGCTGTACCAGCAGTGTGCGGACTCTGAAGGTTTCTACCAAATGGGAAAAGTTTAGACCCAGTGATGTCACATGTTTACTGCTCAAGGATCAGCCTGGTAAATAGAGGCTTGCCATAAGAAAGGTGACCACTAGATGATTATTTTTTTTTATGTGGCAGACAATGAAATTGATTTCTTCAGCCATGGAGGTAGAATGTGGGAAAGGGGTGTAGATGGTTCTAAGAATCACATATTAGATCAAATCCAGCTATATGCCTATTGAATTTCTTGTTAGAAATATCAAAGATAGACAGAATTTCCTGCTAAATGGAAGGACAAAACAAACATTCTCAGAGAGACAAAAAATGAATGAATAGATGTGGTTTTATTGCAGCAGCAAGAAAAACCATTTCATGGGACAGTTGGTCATCTTGCCTTGTGCTGAAAATGATAAATGTTAGGAAACAGGTCATTTTAAAGACAATTATGAGGTTATGTGCCAACATCTACAGAGAATAAAGGAGAGAAATTCTTCAAAGAATGTGATAAGATCCTCCAAACTAAGTGAATATGACCTATCCTTGGCTATTGTGACTTCAGGGCCAGAGGTAGGAACATGGAAAAGCAGGGTAAATCAATTTGAGAACAGAAATTGAAGCGATCAAAGGCCTCAGAAGACATAGGTTTGTACACAATGAATACTTTCTGCAAGAAGAGTCAGAGAGCACTGAGTGAACATATTAAAAAACAAAAATCACACTAAAAAAAGTGAAATTAGCTCTATCTTAATACATAGAGTACAACTGGTCAACAACATTTGTTTTAGACCCCATATTCTGTGTGTAGTTTAGAACATCAAATTAGTGTTAACTGGACTTAATTAGTGCTAGGTAAAAATCAGCTCCAGGTTGGAAGAATAAATTAAGAAGTTACTGCATGCACTTATTCCAACCAACTGCAGAAGATTTCAACGAAAAAAATGGGAAATGGTCAAAATAAAGACTGATTCTGACATTGCCATTTCCTAGAGAAGTTTGATTAACATAGTCTCAAGAACAAGGAAGCCAAAAGGACTTTGAAAAGTGTGTTAGTCACCAAATGTACAATATCCTGTCCCATTAGTAAGACATGGCATCCAAGTGCAACACCAATTTAGAGGTCAGCTTCATTTGTAAAACACTGTGGAAGGAGGAGAATATCGGAGGTCTGCAAGCAGCACAACCTCAACAATGCCATACATTTGGAGGGAAATTGAGCCTCAGAGACTTCAGCAAGCGATTTAGCCAAACAAGGTCATCCTGAAAGAATTGTTCCCATTCTGTCTCTCTCTTTCTTCATCATCCTCATCCTTTCCTCCCTCCTTCACCTCCTCTTTTCCCTTTCTTCTTTGTAATTATTGTGATAGTCCAAAAACCTATTTTGGAGAGCCTAGCAATTGTTGCTACAGGATACCTCTCTGTTGCATACATGCATTCTCCTCCTATCTGTCACTTCCTCTCTCATATGGAACATTGCTTATGTAGCTCCTCCCCATGGGGGGTTATCTTATGAATCACTGGAAGCTTTCAGAAAAGGGTCACATTTGCTAGAAACTTTATACTTGTCTCAGCAAGACTCCACTCTTCTCTATAAACCCCATGATCCTTAAATGTTTCATGACTGGGCTGTCCTAGGGCTGTGGTATAAGCCCATTGATCTAGATTTAGAGATGTCTGTTCTTAGGCTCTATTACAGGGATTACTGTGCAGCATTGTTAAGACTTAAAACTCCACTTTTCCACATATGCTAAGGAAGAATGACCAAAGAAATGAAATTAGAAACACCAGTACAAAGGAGCAACATGGAACTCTTCTTACTCTTGTCATCTCTATCTCCTCCCTTCTGTGATTTTACCCCTGAAGGTCTTTTTAATTCTCCCACCTTCACTTGTGTGAGTCAAATGTGCCAAATAAAGAACTCTTGCATCACTTGCTGGTCTAGCTCTCTTGAAAACCTCTTCTAAGTCCTTCAATCTACTACAACTGGGACAAATGGGTTATTGCTTCTTGTTATGAACTTAAATACTTTCTAGTAAATGTTCCTGTTCCATCTTCTTCAATAATTTAATAACCCTATTTGACCATATTTTTGTTCATCATCTCCTTGAGATTCTCAAAGTTATTAACAAATATTCTGATTTCTGTATTCCATGCAGCCCTTCTTTTTACAGTTAAATAAGATGAGAATTTCTTAAAGGCAGCTGGTAAATCAAAAGTAATACTAAATTTGGAACACAGGGTTCCTGGTGACTAGCCATACTAAATGGAAAAAGTCTGTCTAGACGAAAGTATATAAATAATCAAAAAGTATTCTCTCTTTTCTTTCGCCCATTCTTGTTATGTAATCTAATATTCTAGGATATGCACTTCTTTTGTATAGGTAGAAAGGTATGGGAATAATATTTGGGGGGGAAATAGGAAGCAATTATTTTGCAGCATCTTGATGGACGAATTCACCACCCACCTGGTAGCATAATATTAGAAAGTCCCAATTTCTATTGAAAAAGAAAATGTAACAGACTTTGCAAGGACATGGTAAAGCACACAGTCCCATCCACTCTCTCAACAAGTATTTGTTGTCCTTGGATAAAAGACTTTGCAACTTTGGCTTGGAGAACTTCTTTCAAATATTTGGTCACTTCTCTTTGTCTCCTGCCCTTGAAAATGGATGTTTTCTTGTGATCAATCCTGTGAGCTACATCCCAAATACTAACTTTTTTCTCCCTTGGCTGATTTCCTTTCTTTGTCTACTCCTCTTTTTCCTGTGAAAAGCTTTTTTTACATATCCTAGATTGTCACAGAATGCAAATGATTAACTGAATACTCCAAGGAAGCCTGAAAGGTTATTAAAACCAATTCTGGATACTAGGAACCAAAGTTGCTATTTTTTGAGAGTAGCCTACCTTAGAATGCTAAAAATTGTTTTTGTCTTCAGTCTGGCCTCCTATCTTTGACCTGCAGTCATTGGACCCCTACTAATGGGTACACTTTTCCCAAGAGACCTCATTCCTCTTGGTTGAGAGAATTCCCTGACAACTTGGTGTTAGAAGTGGGATGACTGTGATTCCCTCTGAGTTAGTGGAATGATTGGACACCTGGGACAGCTATAGTGTACATAAGGTAAAATATTTATCTATATTAATAACCTCTCAAGATATTTAGTGTTCACCTCCAACTCACTGGGCAGTAAGAACCATTTTCCCAAAATTTCTTTTGTCTGAAGGAGATGAGAGTAAAACATATATAAAGGGTTTAAAAAGAGCGATGATTTAATTGTTTGTAGGTTATGGCTTTACAGAAAGACCATTTCTTTCTTGGGGATTATCTTAGTCATAAACCATTGATCAAGGTTGGTGCTCTGCATTTAGACAGCCAAACCTACTTTCCAAGATTTTTTTGGGGGGAAGATAGAACACAAGGGTCTTCTGATGCCTTGTTCCCCAATGGTAGGGAGAGGTTTTTTTTGTCAGGTAAACACCAGAACTAGGACTAGCATGAACTTCATACTTCCTGATGTCAAAGAAAATCTTTCCTCTGAGAAATTTAGAGAAGAAGCCATTTAGTTGGGCTGCAAGAATGTATGAATGATGGCCAGTGAATGCATGAATGAGTGTATAAGCTTAACCTTTGAGGCAAAACACTTGTACAGACCTCAAACAGATGTATTGAAAGCTCTCCTTGCAGTAAGAGTCCCTAGGAGTGAATGGTTCCTGCTCTATCCTGAGAATAACCTAGATCCTTTGATATATTTATTAATGCAGCAAATCCTACTCTCTGTATTTTTATCACATTGACAGTATGGAGAGCGGCCAGTGGATATCCGCAGTCTAGCTTGTGGATAGCCTGGACCAGATGGGAAATCAGCAAAGCTACCATAGCCCAAGATGACCTCCTCCTTAGATATTTTCTTTTCCTTAGAAACTCCCTCTGAAAAGTCTGGTGAGGCTCCTTGAGATTCCAGATTTAGTCATATTTGTGTTCATTTTCTTAGCGCAGGTGCAGCAGTGAACAGCAGCGAGAGCCTCCCTCCATCCTCTTCTGTCAACGACATCTCCTCCATGTCCACTGACCAGACCCTGGCATCTGACACTGATAGTAGCTTGGAGACCTCGGCAGGACCACTTGGTTGTTGCAGGTGACTAGCCGCCTGCCTGCGAAACCCAGCGTTCTTCAGAAGATGAGGAAACTGAAAAGCTGCACCAACGTGCGTGTGGGATGTGATAATTAAGAGAAAACAGGAAGGAAGAAAACAAAACTAAAATGGAAACCAATCTTTCAGCTTGCTACTTCTGCAGAGTTATGTATTGCAACTCAGCCCAAATGTATATTTAACTTATAATTGCTCTGCTTTCTTCTTCTTCTTCTTCCAGTGATGCTTACTGCAGAAACAACACACACACACACACACACACACACACACACACACACACACGCACACGATTAAAGACACCTTTTCCCATAAAGTCTACATGAATGGCTACCAAACCAGCAGCCTGCGCCCACCCTTTCTCTGGCATGGCAAGGTGTACAGTGGCCCCTGCATGTGTGTCTGTCTTGCATCTACCTGCTCCTTTTGGCCTAGTCAGATGGATGTAGATACAGATCCACATGTGTCTCTAAACACACAGCACGGCATTTACCTAGAGATGATAGTCTTTAGCACTGTCCAGATACAGTACATACTGTGTTACTCAGTGGTCCATTTCATGTGAACTCTTACTATGACATATACCCATCTGTAATATCTTGCCAGCATATAAGCTGTTCAGTTTGTAATTAAGTTGTATGTCTTATAAGAAGCTTTGTAAAAGGGGAATATTGTGAGTGAGCACTCTCAGATACTTACAGATAATGTAGCATCCAAATTTGAGCTGATTAAAATGTTATCTGTACACCAGTTTGTAGAGAGGATATATGTGATGCCGTTTTAGAGGGGAAACAAGGTCATGCAGGTGTGAAAATGGACCAGGCTGGAAAGATGTGTGAGTATCATAGAAGGAAAGCACCCTAGAGAGAAGCCAGGTCTTCCTCCTGTAGAGGTCAGGTGTGCATCCCAGAGCATGAGCTTCTCAACTAACATGAATGAGAGGACGTTTTCTAGTGGCTAGCATCTACTGGCTAATGTTTGCGTCAGGAAGCTCCTGCTGAATTGGGATCATCCAGCGTATATACGTTGGCAGTAACATTGTCCATGAGAAAAAAAAAGATGGGTCTTCTCCATGGTACCTGATTGTAGGAAATACACTATTGCCAGCATTGATCCTTTCCTTAATGACTTCAAATCTTCTCTATTTTGTTATCCATGAATGAGATGCTGTCCGTATCCAGTCAGTGATGTACCGAGCCAGGACTTCTATTTTAACAAAAACAATTCTTTTCCCTTTGAGAATGGCAGATTAAGGTGAAATCTGAGAAATGTAGCATGCCCCTACAGATATGTGTGTGAGAACTCCCACAAAGATGTAAGTGATTCTCTGTGAGCTGTTTTGTGATCCTCCTCACCCCCATACCCTTTTTCCCAACAGTTTTTATAATCTTGACCTATCAACCTAATGATGAAAGGCACAGCTGGTTGTGAATCTTGGTAATAAAGATAATTGCATCTGCAGTAACTTAGCGAAGAAGTTACAGCTGCAAAATAGTGATAGCAATACAAATCCCTTTTAAAAGCCATGGAGTATCAGTGCCAGCGTTAAGCAACATCACCTTACATTACCTGTGTGTGCAAAAGTATTTAGAGGGACTCTGCAAAGTTTACTGAATGTTATGAAGGCAATAACAGTGAGGACTTCTTAGCAATAACAGGGACCGGTTACAGTCTTTCCTGTGTACTCCCACAGGTAAGGGACTCACCACAGTGATTGTGGTTGCACGTTGACGTCTTGGGGTTCATTCATGTGGTGATAGATTTATAACTAGAAGAAGTTATAAACTCGAGACAACCAAAAGACAGTCAGGGTGACTTCAAAAAGCAATCATTTTAAGAAACAGAAAAACAATAGCAAATGAGAAAATCCACAAAACTGCCTTAAAAATAAATGGGGATAAAGAAGTTATCATTTTTCTCAAGCAATAGTCCACAGGGGAGTCCTTGCCCTTGACATGACAACTGCCAATGGACCTGATGGTATTTAAGAATAAATGACTAGGCTACAATCCTTCCTGCAGATTCAAAATGGTCTCAGAAGCTTTTGCTACTGTGCTGCTGTCATTCTGTGCTAGTATATCAAATATTCTAAGAGATGTCCTCTCTGAAATTCCGTCTACCCAACTCTACAATTTCCCCTTTTCTTTCCTTTCCCTCTTCCTCTACCTCTTTTTCTTTTCGACCCATTTTCAAGTTTAGTACCTATGACTTGTGCATCCTGATTTCTCTTACCTTGACTTTTCTTTCATAAGATCCAGTGGGAAGACTGTAAGTAGCTTTGGGAAGGGGAAGGGAGTCTCCAGAGAGACATCCATAGGCGATTGACCGTGGACCACTCAGGGAAGCATTAACCTTCTTTATACAATATGGTCATCTCTCCTGAGAGTGCAAAAGTGATGATGGTTTTCTCACTCAGGTTAAAGCAAGGTAGAACAAGAGTCTGCTTTTTCTTCTGCTAGTGCTCCCCATACTCCAATCAGGCTTCTCCTGCTTTGACAAGATCTGAAGCTGCTTGCCTCTAGACCTGTCTACTCTGAGGAAGCATGACCATGTACCCAGAGTTGACATGTTTGTAAGAGAGAAGCCACTTATTGAGTTACCCCTACCTTTTAAGTTCTGCTAGTTCATTCAGGTTAGACGATGTGGCACAATGGAATTGGAAATCTTCCTTCTCCCTCAGTTTACCACCATTTGCATCTGTCTATTTCTATTCAAGATGGAATTTCTTGTTATTCAGAGATTTGTGAGAAGATATTCTATTTCATGCTGTACCAAATGCTCTGCTGCTTTACCTAAGATATATCATTCCCCCTCTCCCAGAACCCATTACTCCAAAAGGAAGTTATTCTCTTATTCTCAACACACTCATTGGTCCCAATGATATCAGACCACCTGAATGTATAACCAGAGAAGAAGGTCACGGCTGTGGTGGAGGTCTAGCCTTAGAACCTACAGTTGGCACAATGAGGAAAAGAAACAGCCTTCTTCTAGTGCCTTTAGAGGAATCTGTTTCACTTTACCCCATTATGAAGTGGAGTCATACTTAAGAATATTACCAGTACTTCCTGGGAGGGAGAAAAAGATAGAACATCATAGGGAGGAGTTAAATTTTCATGATTGTCTGTCAAACTCACTGTGTTAGTAACTTCTAGGGTATGTTATGCTCATGTACTATGTGTAGCATTATGCTAATATTTATGGCGTGAGTTTTTGGCCTTGCATCACAATTTCCCATTGTGGAAAAATGAATTCATGATATTGATTAGCCCTACATCTTCAAGAATCGGATGTTTGAATTTGTCAAAATATTCTTCATTGTGAGAACAGAAGATGGCCCAACAACCACTAGGCAAAGAATGACCAGATGTAAACTAGGCTATTTATTGGACTGTTTAGCCCATTCCTTATGTCAGAAGTCGCTACGGCCATGAAGGTCACCTACACATCTAAGTCAGAAAATGGCCCTGTGTATATGAAATGCATGTTTTCTATTTTGGCCTGTGAGGAAAAAACCTGGTTATAAGTATGTTTTGTGGGGTCAACCTAAATATTAATTACAATAGTTGGATTATTTATACTAAACACAACTAAGAACTGTGTTTTTAACCACTAAAGAAACAAAAACAAATGGAAGTTTAAATCTTAAAGAAGTTGACCTTTTTGACGGGAATATTATTTGCTCTTTCTGAAAAGGCCATTTTTCTCCACTCCAAGGACCAGTTCAAATTACACATACTAGTGAGGGCTTTTTTGTTGCAGTTCGATGGCGTCTGAATAAAAGAAAACTTCCTACTTGGCCCACTGTACTTTTCAGTTCTGGTTGCTCAGCATTATCCATTGATGTCATCCCACTAAGCAGGTGAAATCCTTTCTGGAAGAGAAGATGTTTGCGATGTAAATAGCTGTATTGATTTTCTTTCCTTTAATTAAAATGTCAGAATATACTCTCTTTTGGAGCCAAGCCAGATCAGTGGCAGCCTAAACTTGTTTGACCTGGGTTCATTTTCTTGGTCAATTGTGTTCCAATGGAAGTCCTCCACTTACACATAGAATACTGTATATTTAACCTTCTGGGTATATGGGACTTAAGGTCAATATATCCTAATAGTAATGAAATTTTCACTTTGTCATGTCCATATTATTATAACAAGACTCAATTGAACCTGCCTGTAATGCCATATGGATGGGTTTTAAAAATACATTAATCATGATTGAGAACTTTCATGTGTTATTGTTGGAAAATATTTTAAACACATGTTAATTTCAAAGTTTTAGATCAACTCTGGAAATGAGAGTGGGATATATGGTCAGCATCACTGCAAGGTCTCAATCGTGAGAGCTTGTTACTGTTAGACAGCACAGGGAAAAAAAGGAAATTCGTGTTGATGAAGGAGTTAATCCTTTTTTGTATTCTGTGTTTAATATTTTCAATACCTGTGGGCAGCACATGAGGACCAGGACTTTGGTTTCTTCAAGTCTTTATATTTTGAGGGAAGGTCAGGAGAAATTTGCTTCCCTGACATCAAAACCCAAACCTGCAGCTTTCTGGACTTGCCTTGTGAAAATTTTGTGTTATCCTAATTTTCATGTCATGCTATCTCTGAAACCTATTGCTTTGTTTCATTTCGGCACCCAATGCTCAACATCTGAATGGTGCCCAAGGTTCCCAGGAGGAAAATGAAGACTGAGGACAAGATGAAGGGATGGTTTAGCAGGAGGAAAGGTCTTTAAACATGATTGGGAACTTAGAGAAAAAGATGTTTTTCACTGTTGAGAGATACTGATATTTAAACATGACAATTCTTACCCAGGGTTCAACTGATTTCCTCAGCAGACAAGGGATAAAGTAGAAAACCAAACAGCACCATGACATCAGATGGCTTCTCCTTCTGCCGTAACGAGGGGGTGAGACTGTCATTGTGGGAGCCAGGATGAGGTGCAGCCTCTCAGGGACTTTTTGACTAGGTCAGCAACAGAAAGAACTTGGAGCTGAGGGGCACTCAGAAAGGAGATGGACAATGGAGGGCCTGCTCCAAGAGCCCAATGCTGTGGGCTGGACCAAACTCTTCCTCTGGTCTCTAAGGCTTTTTATAACTTTGGGTTTAGTTTAGGTCTTTGAAAACATGTCGCCCTTGAAATAAAACTGTGATGGACCATATTTTTGAAGGATAGAGAAACTCTAGAGTAAATGCTAACTGCCTGCTTGTGGAGGTGGAGACAGAAGGGGAGGTGTGAAGGAAAAGCATTTTCCCTCAGTCTCTTTCAGAGAAACAGTTCAGCCCCATCCTTACAGAATACTTTGAGTGGGCCAATCAACAAGCTGGGGATGCTCAAGCCCCATCTACATTCCATTGTTACCCTCTTTATAGATGCAATTTGGAGCCCCCCTCTCTCCTGAGCCTGCCTTCCTCATGCTTCTCTTTTCCCCCATTCTCCCCATCATGCTGTGATCTATGAGGAACCTTCTCTCTTGCAGTCCTGTTCAAAGCTTGGCATAGTCTCACCCACCCCCAGGGTAGGGAGAGCACATTAGCATCTGAGACCATGATTCTCATGACTCACAGACATGTTTCCTATCTTTTCCCTGGCTCTCAAGAGAAGTCAGCCAGAACACCCAATTACATAAATAAGACATTTATATCAGAATATATTCTCGTTATGTATCTGCAAATGAGTAGAATGCCCTCATTTCTATCTGGGAGGTAACATGGAAGTGATATATAAAATCAATACTAAAAAGAGGAATTCATAGCTTTTAATGAGGAAAGTTAGGTGGGTGGAATGGTGTTAATGTCTATCAGTTTTAATCCTAGCAATGATTAACCATCAAAATGATTTACATCATTCAGAAGAAGAGATAGGAAAAGAAAAAAATGCAGTCACAAGCATGAGAAGCCATACTTTCCCAAACAGCTGATCTGTGCTCCCCAAAGGTATTTACAAATATAATAGCATTCTATGACTTGGTGACAAGGCCACGGATGTTATTAGCAGGAGGTGCCAATTATTTCTTAGATTAAAACAAAAAGAAAACAATCTCTATTTTGGTAAACCTAATGGATAAGCTTTCACATTCAGTTTTGCTTTTTTCTTCACTTATTAAAGAGAATGATTGCTTTTCCCAGGCGCAAATTTATTTTCTAACTTAGTCCATAGGCTTCCATTGCCTTATGAAAATGAAAAATCCCAGGAAAAGTAACAATTAAAGCTGAGAAGAGTTGAAGGCCTGTACCAAGGGTGGCAGATGTGGGGCAGTAGGTGGAGCATGTGCCTTGGGGCCACACAAGTACCTGGTTTCTAATCCTGCCTCTGACATCTGTGTGATCTTGGGCAAACCATTCCATGGACCTTAGTCTCTCTAAATGAGGAAGCTGGACAAGATATTTGACATTCTTCTAGGTCTACACTCATGCCTGCCTCTATGATCTTACGAATTCCCTTTCCACAGTTAGTGAAAACTTAGACTGAATATTGCCTGACTGCTTGGTGCTCTCTGAGGGATATTTAATGAGTACAGTAAAGCCTGATTGCTTGGGCACACCAGAGCTGGGGGAACAACTTCTGTAGAAACAGAGATCTCCTTGAAATGGCTAGCCTAATAAAAGTATACTTCTACTTAGCACAAAAGATGCGTTCCTGAAAAATTGTATGTGAATCACTTTTTAACAAATAAATCTAATTTAATATTCACCAAAAAGAACTGAATTATTGTGGAAAGTGAAAAACCACCTAATTTATTTGTTCAGTAAATCTGACTTTGCATATATTGGGATTTGCCTAATTATAGATTGTGTTATTTGTAAGGCTTGTGGTTCATGATGTTTATATACCATGTGAGGCACGTTCTTCATTTTATAAGCCCTTCAGTTAGTCACAGAGTGTTCAACTCAAAAAATCACAGTAGAAATTGAATTTGGCAGAAAGAGAAATGGACTTGGAAGTCAGATCTGGTTCTACTCCTCACCGTGATATAACCTGTGAAAAGTAATTTCACAGTGCTGAGTATCACTTCACTCCCTTGAGGAATAAAGAGACTGAACTACATGAACTCTAGACCTAAAATTCTTATCTTTCTTTAACTAGTATGTCTTTTTTTATTTAAAAATTACTAATCTCTTAAAGTCTCTTTTCTCTTAATAAGAACTTCCACTCTTAACAAAAGCTAATAAGAGGGAGGGCTATATTATTTGCTTTCTAATCACTACCTAAAATTCAGTTTATCTTCCAGAAAGATAACTGTAGAAAGTCAAGAAAGAGGGGAATAGAGGAGAAAAACTATTTCAAAAACATCCTCCCAAAAGTCAACTGGTTGAATTGTCTTAAAATTTCATTTTGTCCAGACTTGTGGCTTACTTAATCAGTGTTAGGGAACTCTTGGACAAGAAATTTCCATCAGTCATGCAAATCTTCAGCTGTTGTACAATTTAGGGTCTCAGAAAGTTTCCTGGAGTAGTGACTTGCCCATATTCCGTATGTATCAGAAGCTTAATTTGCACTCAGGTCATCCTGGCACAAAGTAAGCACTTAATAAATGCTATCTATCATCTATCTATCTATCTATCTATCTATCTATCTATCTATCTATCTATCTATCTATCTATCTATCTATCTATCTATCTATCCGTCTGTCTGTCTGTCTGTCTATCTATCTATCCATCCATCCACCCACCTACCCATCTACCCATCTACCTACCTACCTACCTACCTACCTACCTACCTACCTACCTACCTACCTACCTACCTATCTATCTATCTATCTATCTATCTATCTATCTATCTATCTATCTATCTATCTATCTATCTATCTATCTATCTATCCTTCCATCCACCTACCTACCTATCTATCTTGACCTTGAAGCCAGTTCCCTATCTACTACATCATGGCCCTGTTGCTTCTTTTAGGAAATAGTAATGTACAAAGGTGCCCATGTTCTCAGTTCCATCCTGGTTCTAAAACCCTCTAACTCTGCCAGAGCAAGAAGGAGAGGGGGAGGAGGTGGAGTTGTCAAAGTCGGGGTTACAATTTTCTCCTTTCAGGAATCCAAAAGACAAGGAATATAAGAGTGACTTATCTGTCACTCAGTCTCTGGTTTTTCCAAGCTAGAAATTTAGAACTACATTTGTAATTTTTTAAAAATCTTTGAAAAGTATATGTTAAAAGGAAGCATTTGCATTTCATTCATTTGTTATTTTATCTCTTATTTGAATCAGTAATGTGAATGGAATGAGTAGATCCTCAGTAATTCTTTTTAAAGCAATGGCATTTAATTCTAAGAAATTTGCCGTTTTCAATTTTTTTCCCTCTTTTTAGGAGTATAAGCATGTTCACGTTATCACCACATTCATCAGACCCTCAAATGTTTGCCATGACCCTCTAGATAATGAAATTATTTCTGTAATTGCAAATAAACAGTACGGATGTTTCCATTGCACCATCACATGAAGTTTGTTTTGATACTTATTTTCATCCTCTATTGGCCAGAGGAGTTTGAATGCTAGAAAATGCGATGGATTTTAGTTTGGGGCAGGGATAAGGGTACACGGGTTCTAAACCAGGTATTGGTTTCATTGCCTAATATGAAGACAGATGAATTGATAATTAAATTAGGGGCAGGCACACTAGTCTTTGAGTCACTGGGAAAGACCATGAATTGCAGCAGGAAATCAAGCAGCAATCGCAATTTAATAACCACAGTGGGTGTGAGAGCAAATAGTACAGAATAGAGAGATAAACAGTGAAAATCCAGGAGAGATACAGAGGCAGATGGAGGCTGGGGAACAGGATGGGATGTTGAAAGATGGCAGACAGTAAGGAGGAGTGGATGAGGAGGGAGAGAGGCAGAGATTATCCCTTACATGTAGCCATGGATTAGAGTTGGGAGTTCTTGACCCAAAGGACCCTATGGAGATGGAAGAGGAAAAGGAGGGTCAGGAGTTTGAGGTCTCATTTTTATAGGATATTTTTTTGGGGGGGGGGGACAGACCAACTGTTCATTAACATATCCAAACCACTTCTAAGTTATCAATAAAACTTCACATCATGAAGTTATTAGCGCTTTTCTGATGTTTTGCTGGTCTGGAACTGGAAAGGTCTAGAATTTGTCAGGACTTTACATGTCATAGGATTGACAGTAGCACCTAGATGGCTTCCTTTAATTCAGCACCTATTTTCAGGATGTGAAGTTTGGTTAATATAGTATACAATTTGTAAATTATGCTCTTCTGATCTTTGGGATGATTTGTACATGATTTCCTTTGTTATCTTATTTCATGCTATTGCTGCCTTTATACTGGCTGCTTATAAACTTACTATATTGACTAGAAGGAGGGGAAAGGAGGAAGAAAGGAGAGGGTGGTCAGGGGTACTAGAACAAGATATGATTTTACTCATCACTCTTCTGTACTTTGCCACCACCTTCTCTTTACCTTGACTCAGAGAGTTAGGGAGAGGGGTAAGGATAGGACCTGAGATTTCATTGGTATGAGATATGTCCAGTTAAGGAACCAGCCCCCTTTTCCCACCAATGTAGGCGAGTACCTTCTCTGTGACTTGGTCTAAGATGTCAGAAGTGGGACTCGAACCCAGGCCTTCCTGGTTCTCTATCTTCTATCATGTTGTGTCTCTAGTAAGAAGAGAACCTAAATATCCTCAAACAGGGCATTCATTTGTTTACCATTACCTGTAGTATCAGCTATGGTGCAGTCCAGATTTAGAGTGAATCCTTGTAGTACTGTGGAAAGACCATTAGATTTGGAGTGAGAAGACTCAAGTTTGAACCCCAATTTTGTTGCTTTCAACTTATGTGACCTTTGGAAAGTTGCTTAACCTACCTGTCCCTTAGTTTACCCATCTTTAAAACAAGGGGATTTAATTAGATGACTTTGAAGATAACAGCCAGGAGAGTTTCCCAAGACTTCTAGAGTTTCTTCTATATTTCTAGTCCTGAGAACCAGATCTTCTGTAACTTTTCAGCATTTTCTTTTTCAAACAAGAGCTTGACAAGTTGTCATTATGGTGAGACAAGTGTTTACCTAGAAGCAAAAGAGTGTATAAATGACAGAGTTCACTCAATATATATTTATTGATTGTGGTAATGGTGACATCTAAAATTTGTAAATTTTTTTTTTGCCCTAATCGACGGTTTTATCAATGTTAGAACTCTCACTATGGAAAATGCTTACCCTTATACAGAATAGCATATTAGTCAGAGAACATATGTAAAACACTTTGCAAACCTCAAAGTGCTATATAAATGCTAGCTATTATCAATAGTTAGCTATTTAAAATAGTCTCAGTGGGGGAGAAGTGAAAGAAAATACTTCTTTGATCTGGGCAGTTTTCATTTACAATTTCATGAAATATGGTATCCAGGATAATTATTTTTGGTCATAGTTTTTAGGGAGTCTGATAATTCTTAAATTACTTCCCTTGAAATACTTTTCCTGATCAACTGTTTTTGATAGAAATCTTGCAATTTTTCTTTTTTTTCCCCAGACTTTTTATTTTGTTCTCATATAATGGAGGCAACCAAGTGGTGCAATTGCACTTTGCAAACCTCAAAGCACTTCAAGAGCAAAATAAAAAATAGAATCTACTGATCCCATTCCAAGAGAAATCCTCACAATGAAAATCCCCAGGAATGTCATAGCTAAAATCCAGACCTCCCAGGTCAAATAAAAAAACACTTCAAGTAGCCAGAAATAAAAGATTCAAATACCAAGAAGTCAGTTAGGATCACACAAGATTTGACAGCAACTACTTAAAGTAAAGGAAACCTTGGAATGTAATATTCTAAAGGCAAAAGATAAAGGCTTACAATCAAGAGTATCTTATCTTGAAAAACTGAGGATAATAATATAGGGGGAAATGCACTTTTATGAAATAGAGTACTTATTAGCATTTCTGATGAAAAAACCAGACCTGAGTAGAAACTATAAAATATAAACAGTAGCTAAGAGAAACATGTCATTGAAAGTGCCTATCTGAAGTGTTCATTCTATTGGGGGAGAAGAAATAACTTAAATTATAACTTTAATGTCTTCAAGGGCCATTGAGGGAGTTAAATAACATAGACAGAGGATATGGGTAGGTTTATTCTATTTTTATAGTCCTAAAAGATGAAATAAAAGCAAAGGAAAAAAGGAATATACCAGGAAAGAAAAGCAAAAGAAAAGTGTGAAATTTAAAATTTCTTAAAATCAGGATATGGAAGAAGATTATATAAATATGGAGGACAAGGTGGAAGAAACAAGAACCACATGAACATCTTCCCCCCCAAACCCCTCCCCCCCCACAAGAACAAATACACAGGAAGAGTTTTATGTGAAATACATTCAACTCAACAGAGAAATAGGCAGCAAAAGGGAGATTGGGGTTTAAGAAGGGGGATAGTATTAGGGAAGGAATAAATACAAACAGATAAGGTACACCTTTGAAGAGTCAATTAGGAAGTTTAAAACAGGATCATTACCTACCAGAATTCTCCTCCCTCTTCTGTCTCCTGCCTCCCACCAGAGTTTAGGTTAGTTCTTTCTCTAAAAGGCAAGAAGTTGTCACCAAGACATGGGTAAAGATTTTTTTATCATCCTCCTGTTTGTACTCCTAGGAAGAGGGTGGATTTGGTGGGTAAGCCAAAAGTAAATAGTCAGATGGAATTTTCCTATGGAGAGCCATGTTGGCTCTGTTGGATGTTCTCCAGGGATCTGTCAGTTGTTTGAACTTCTCTTGCCAACTCCTCTGTTCTTTGGTTGTGAAAGCCCACTTACCCTCTGTTTCTTCCTTGGAAGAAATAGTAATATATCATCAGGATGCTGATGCAGAACAATTTGTGAAAAGTGTTGGAGAAGACTGTTAGGGAGGGTGAAGAAAATGCCATTTCCAATATTCCTTGGTTACTGTGGACCATCATAGATGGCTAGCATAATAAAACCAAAAGTAAATTAGCCCAGCATATTCAGTGACTAGGCAAAGAGCCTTCGGTTTTTAAAGAGTATACAAGACAGCTGAGAGGCAGCTAATGAATCCAGTTACAGCATAAGTTAAAAAGGGGCTGTAGTACTGGAGATAGGGGCCAAATGTGGGCTGTTGGTGGGAAGTATAGACTCTAATCCAGAGATTGTGCTGCATCATGCTGAGATCAGAGTCAACTGAGAGCATGAGGGAGGAGACTTGGGAACACTCGCTGGTGGTGAGAAAGCCCAGGGTTCATCCTACAATTTTCCTTTGGAATATGATTTCTTCCAAGGAGGATAAGTGGGCTTTCACCACTAAAGAAGTGAGGAGGTGATAAGAGGAGTTAAAATAATAATCTGACAAATCACTGTGATGAGGGTTGGAAAGGTACAGGAGCCCCAGGACTGGAGTTCGCTGGGTGGGCCATCCTGAAAGAATTCACAGACTCAAGCATTCTTGAAATCAAGGTGGTAAAGATTGATTACACTTTTCGGTGGGCAAGAGTTTTTAGGGAACCTGCAACCTTAGAGGGGTATAGTAAAAGTTAATATAGGATATTCTATAGTAAAACATGTGCCAAATATGCTAACTAGGTGATTCATGGTAGGATTAAGAAATGATTAAAGAATGGTTACTTCTTAAGGGAACATGCATTTTTAGTATCTGCTGCACAGGTATTTTACCCAGAGTTCATTGGGAAATAGCCCAAGGAGCAGGGAGGCTACGTGGAGGTATGATTTCAGGCCTGAAACATCACTAAGTCAACTAACGGTCAGGGCTACCTGAGAAATACCCAGGCTGCCCTCCATCAATGTCTCCTTAGACAAGATAAAGGAGGGGAGTATGCATACATCACAGTCTAGGATACATATGATAGGTCAGTGAGTAGTAAATGTCAGTATAAACTGATAAATTCTATAGGTGTAGCTGACCACTATATCAGAAAGAGAGATAAAAGCTTTTGCTGGGGCAGGCTGTCCTCAAGCTAGGGAGAAACTGCCAGGGACAAGCTGGGGAGAAATGTGATTTTTAGAGACAAATGTGATTTTAAAATTGGGGTCCAAGCACAGGTACCCAAGCACTCTGTCAGCGGGAGTCTGATCCACTGTGAGGAAGTGATGCAGTGGAGCTAATGTGGTGCTCTCCATAGCAGAATTCCATCTGTTTGGAATGATTTCTGATGATTTATTTTTGCCGAGTAGGCCCAGCATACTTGGGAGGGGCAGTACTTCCCAAGACACTGCTCTTGCTTCCAGCCCAGCTCTCTGAGCCAGGCAAATCAGATCAGTATCACCACTTTGACCACTATCTTCCCTCATATTCAGATGGAGACAGCCCAGGATCCTGAACCATGGGAATAGCGGTGTCCCCCAAAACCACCAGTTTTACTTCCAGGTTTGTATCAGTAAGCACCCCAACATACATGGGAGGGCCTACTATCACAGGTTCTTAGGTCTGCATTCATAAAAGGAAAGGCAACTTTTAATCAAGCACATGTATCATTCACCTAGTTCAGGGGAGTCAGCACTCTGAATTTCAAAGAAAATACAAAGAAATCAAAGACCAACAGACATGGCTTCCTCTGCCTGACCATCAGTAGACAGGTCCAACTGTTTAACCATAGTTACCAGAGAGGGAAGCATCAACATCTGGGTTTACAAAGGTGGGGAGAGAGGGCTTCTTGGTGGCTTCTCAGAGTCCTCCTCTGGTCAGACAAATACTTTCACTCAGTAAGCCCCAAAGTAAAACTTCATCCTCAGAGTATTTATACACTTTTCAGAGCCAGAAGGCATGACACTCTGACCCAGTGCCTCAATAGAAAAAACAAAAGGTACTTGGGACCCTCCTACAAAACAACTCCCCTAATCAAGCTTCCATTAATGGGCAGGCCTATCAATGGGTATGTAAGATCTTTAATCACATTATTCAATCAGAGGCACTTTTAGTTAAGCAAAAACAGCAAAAGATCCTAATTTGATTGCCATCACAATGTTAACCTCCTCATTGAAGTGGCACTAGTTTCAGACCACTAGTTTTCTAGATCAGCCCTCACAGCTATTAAGTGGGTGGGCAACTCTTTTAGAAAAGGGGCCAGCCATTCTCACCAACTGCCAACCAACATATGCTGGCTAAGTAAGACAGACTAACTGAAGCAGCAAGGCATCCTAAGGAGATATGAGAGGCAGAGTGTGTCAGACAAGTTAGATCACCATGACCTTGACCACTGTATCCTCTCAGATGCTGATGGAGATAGCCCAGGACCCCAAACCCCAGAACCTTGGAAATAGCTATGCTTCTTGTCCAGTACCTGCAACCTTCATAGTAGGATGGTTAACCCTGTGAGGATGCAGCCTGGTGGCACTTGCAGGTACTATACCCACAGCTTCTAAAGAAGTTATTGCTGTTAAAATCCTTGGCTTTAAAGTGGTTTGACATCAGAAACAAGTATTTTATCCATGGAAATGACATAAAAGAAGAGGCATTGCCATCTGCTTTCTGCTGTACCTGAAGAACCATGGAATTTTTCCATCTAATTTGTAGCTGAAAACTTCCTTACGTATAATTTGTTGAGATCTGGGATTATCTTACTTTTCTTATGCTTGGCACATGGCAAGTGCTTAGTAAAAGATTCATTTATTTATTCATTCATTCAGAGACAGTGATGGAGATGAAGGAAGTCAGAGTCTTTCATTAGACCAACTTCTCTTAACTATCCTAAGTGGAAAGCACATGACACCTGGTGGTTTATGATATACTACAAGGAAGCAAATAAAGTCGCCTTGCGCACCACAATCTCATCAATGTGTCAAACCAGGTAGCTTAGGCCCACAGTGAGCACTGTGGGGTCATCCACCTCACTAATGCTTTTTTCTAAATTCTTGGGGCTTAGTTTAGTCAAACCCAGTTCACTTTCATCAGAGAAAATGTCTTGAATATCCTGACTTTCATTTTTCAAGATTGCATGAGTTTTCCTTATACTGCCACCACCTGGTAGGCAAAGAGATGAAAAGACCTTCCTTTTCTAAGGATGTTGGTACGCAGCACTACATTGATGATATGAGGTTATAATGTTGACAAGGTAAAGTAAAGTTATGGTAGTTGAGGAGTAAAGGGTGGAAATCCAACTGTGTGGGTTACAAGACCCTTGCCCCAAATTTTAAATAAATTAAGAGGCTTCTCAAGGTAAGAACAGAAAGTGTTTTATTCAATTCAAGAAAGAAAGGGGCATCCCTCTACCAGGACAGAGATAATGGAAGGAGGCAGCTTACAGAGAACAAAGCACCATCATATACCCTAACACACAGAATCCTACCCTCCATTATCCCATCTCTCCATTGGCTGGGAGGCGGGCTTACAGTCTAAGTGCGAAAAACTAGACAAGACCCAGGAAATCAAATAACCAGGATCCACCTATCCAAACACACTACCTTATCTAATACCTAACTAACTGCTGATGTGGCTATTCTACAACTAAAGTAAAAAAGTAGGGGAGGGCAGGGGGAAAGAAGGAGCCTAGCTGATGTGGCCCTAGTATCAAGCAAAGAGAGATTTGATTAACTGCCAAGTTTCAGCTACAGTCCATTATGTCCTTATTTGGTAAAATACCAGTGCTCAGGTGGCACTCTCACAGAGAGAAGAGAGGGGAAGCGCCCTAACTACCCACAAGCCCTGGATTCCTAGAAATCAGGTATCCAGAGAGAGAAGTCTTATGGAAAAGAAATTTGATTTAGAAAATACTATATTCCCCATATTTTATTATGAAAAGTCTTCACAATGTCCTTATTTCACTCACAACTCTCCAGGGTCTAGACAACTCAGGAAAGTTTTGGGTTAAATACAGAGGGAGAAAACTCAGATGAATTCAAGTGTAGACCAAAATAAGCTAAATCCAAAGAGGAAGCTAAGAGTCTTATTGGACACATGAGGGTTGGAAGAACCCAATATTCACTGCAAATCTTCCTTTTTAAAGTAAGGCCCAGAATAGGCTATAGATCAAAAAGACAGAAAATATGCATCTACGGAGTCTTTCCCCTGTGCTTTTATGACCCTATGGGGCCCTATAAGAAACCTTGTAGGTTTCTGTTCTTGAAAGCTAGACTGAACAGCCAGAGTAAGTGACCATTTAATATCTGGAACTGTGGATTTACCAGGGTGAACGCCACTTTTGAAAAACAATTGTTTCAATTGCTGGACCCAATAGTTACTGAACTGATAAGATGGCATCATAAAATTGCTTTTTGTCTATAACTGACTATTTTGAATCGGGTGATTCATGCTGGCCCTTCTAACAATATGGTCTGGATATAGGAAACCTTTATCATTAAATTGAAATAATGCAGTTAATATTGAACTCATCTAGGTCCCTCAGGTCTTAGTACCATTCAAAAATAAGTGGTGAATATACCAGAAACTGAGGCCAGTGCCAGTCTGCTAGCCCAAAGAATCCTCACCTATAAGAAGCTGGTTCCTGAGGTGTGCCATTTTGCTGGTTTACAGATGTACCTGATCACTACAAAAAAGACAAGGACATCTTCAGTGACAATTTGCCCATTAATTGGGGATATCCTAAGGAAACAGGGGTCTTAGAAAGTTATTTCAGTGAGCTGAATTGCAGGGTGAATGACTGGCATGTAAGAGAGCCTTGAGAAATTGAGCAGAGACTATGCTTACTCTATCTTAAGCGTATAAGGCACAATGCTATGCACAGAAGATACAAAGAAAGGTATAAGACAGTGTTTGTCCTCAAGGAGCTCACAAGCTAATGAAAATATAATACATAAAAGGAAAGTGATAAAGGAGGGGGATCCAGGAAGGGAGAAGGGAAGAGAGGGGTACCTGATGCAGAGACATGATAATGTCCTACAGACAGGAAGGGAGGTGATTTGAGCAGGTAAGCATTTAAGAGTTGATTTCATGTTGCAGAATGTTGAGTTTCTGGAGATCATGAAGTCCAGGAAAATAGCAGTCTGGGAAATGATGAGGTGAATTCCCAGAGAACTCTTCTTATATAGCCAAACATCAGGGAGGAGGTCTCCAATGTCCACCTTTCACTCTTTCCAATCAGAGACAGAGAAGAATCCCAGAGGCAAGAAGTGCTAAGGGGGAGTGAGTTTCAGCATTGATTTCATTGTACAGGATGATCAATTTCTGGAAATCAAGAAGTCCAGGAAAGCAGCAATTTGGGAAATGATGAGGTGAATATCCAAAGAATTCAGAGAATTCCTAAAGAATCCACTGAATCTTGGCTTGTGGACAATGGCCTAGTCAAATGATTTGGGATTTGGAGAGCACAGGGATAGATAGTCAAAGACTTTCTCCTTTGGAATCAAGACCAATGGAGGAATTTTGCTAATGTCTCTAACTGTATAGAATCCTTTGTGGGGCATGTCAGCATCCATAAGAAATATTACCTGCTTTTGGTTGAATCAAACAACCAAGTTGGATCTATTGAAGAATGGTAGATATTGAGGAAGGGGTCCATTTTCAACCTTGACATGAGGGTTATGATACCATGTTGTATGGGATGTCACTGTAACTAAGGATGAGGGAGCTAGTCTTGACTAATTGGGCTCCTGTGCCAATCAGAATACCCATGTAACCCAGGTGGCATTCAATCTGTTCCCAGTTGGAGAACTGAACCTATAACTTCCCTATCAATGCAAGAAGTTTGCCCTAACAAACCAGGAATCCAACTTTCAGGGTTGGATTGATGATGATGAATCAGTGCTACCCGAGGAACAGCTCTTCAGTCCTTGGATCCAGTCCAGGAAGACTCACCTAAGAAGAATAGATGGTCTTTGTACATCATTTTGGTTGTTCATTTCCAACCCTTCCTTATTTTTTCCTTGAAGCCTGGAGGTTCTTGCCCTCTCAGTTGTCAGGTTTAATTTTCTATGGGATGATTCTGAAAACTCCTTTGCAGAAAGGGCTTAGGGAACCTAAGTATTGTATTCTTGGAAGTTGCATTATTTCTAATATTATGGAGGGAAGGAAATTGTCACCATAAAACATTGTGAAAGAAAAGGGATCGACTCCCAGTCTTGGTAATGATCCTGAATCCCTCTTTACAGGTGATGAAGAGTTCTTATTTAGCTCTTGTCTTCTAATGGGCAAAGATTTGGTTTCATCTCCCTGGCATAGCTCCCAGAGTTGGGGTTAGAATTTTGTCTGGTGAGCCAGGGAACACTGAACAGTTGGCAATATAGGGAGACAACTCAATATGAAACAGGTTGTATGGAAGAGCTTTGTTATTTGGTCATTTTGGCTGTGTCTAACTCTCTGTGAGGAAACTGAGTCGTTTCCATTTGAACTGTCTTAAGAAGATTCTGAGGATCACCTGGCGGGATAAGGTACCAGACACTGGAGTCCTTGCTTGAGCTGAACTGCCAAGCATTCAAACTATGCTTCAGAGAGCACAATTCTGATGGGATTGCCATGTTTTGCCAAAAAGACTATTTTATGGAGAACTTACATGGGGCAGGCCATCACATGGTGGTCAGAAGAAGTGATACAAGGACACTCTCAAGGTCTCTCTCAAGAACTTTGGATTTGACTGTGCAACATAGGAGACACTGGCAGAGGACCACTCAGCATGGTGTGCCCACATCAGAAAGTCTGCTGTGCTCTATGAGCAAAGCAGAATTGAGACAGCACAAAGGAAACATAAGGTGTGCAAATTTAGAGTATCCACTCCAAATATTCACATGGACTCTCTGTGTCTAACCTGTGGTAGAGCATTCCGAGCTCATATTGGTCTGATCAATCAC
Organism: Notamacropus eugenii; assembly: GCF_028372415.1. Classification (NCBI taxonomy): domain Eukaryota; kingdom Metazoa; phylum Chordata; class Mammalia; order Diprotodontia; family Macropodidae; genus Notamacropus; species Notamacropus eugenii. Next base: position 143,150,695 of record NC_092878.1, read on the forward strand.
AGTCAGACACACTGAAATTTTACTTTACAATGGTGATGTCATTTTGGTCCTCTTCAAGAACGAAGGACAATAACCATCCAACCAACTCTCTGTGACTCCATTTGGGGTTTTCTTGGCAAAAATACTGGAGTGGTTTGCCATTTTCTTTTCTAGCTCATTCCACAGATGAGGAAACTGAGGCAAAGAGGGTCAAGTGACTTGTGTAGATTCACAAAGCTAGTAAGTCTGGGCTGAATTTGAAGTCAGGTCTTCCCAACAACAGGCTTGGCGCTCTGTTCATTGAGTCACCTAGCTTGGAATAAATTTGTAGTGATTATTTTGTTACTGGCCTTATGGGGAACAGATTGTCAACTAATTTCCTCTGCACAAACTTTGAAATTGCTTTAACCATGTATACTGATGAGAAATGATAAAAATAAATTTCTTGTAACTTATTTTATATTATTGTCCTAAATGACAAAGAGGAATTAGTTATATTATATTAGGATAGTATGCTCTTTGTAATAGTCAACCAGCTAAATAAAGGACAAAACTTTAGTCTGCAAGTATAAAAAATTTACTATGTAATCTCCAAGATCTAAGCACAGGATATAAAAATAGATACCATTTTTTTCTTAATAAAGAACATAAAAAATTACATTGTTAAAATATATTATACGTTTATCTAGAAAACAATATTTTTGCCAGTGTTGATTCTAGTTTTTTTTAATATTTGTTTACACAATTTCTAGTATATCTATACTCAAAGGTATTTTTGCTTCAATATTTCCTTTCTAAAATATAGTACACTGATATTCTGTGATGTTTCCCTTTTCCCCTTCAAAAGCACATTGTCTTGTCTCAATACTAAACCTACAATGTAATAATACATCCTATGAGTTTGAAACCAAAGGACATATGAAGCATTCAAAGACTAGTATTTGAGAAAAGATACTCTCTATTTTATGTTTTCTTACAAAGACTAATATTTTGTAAGTCTATTTGTAGAGCTGCCTGGGTGTAGAGTTTTCTCTGCACAATGAGCTTTGGTTCTGGTCTGATCTCATTTTCCTGTAGGGAGACTTTTCATGGACTCTAAGATGCTTTGGAATGGCCATCTGTGCTCCCTGGGTGCTGATCTGGCTGTATTTCCTGCATCTCTATTAGGGCTGCTTGACTGTTGGTTCTGAGATGCCTGAGACAAGGGCATTATACTGTCTGGGCTCTAGTCTGGTCCTGTTTTCTGCTATGCCTTTGGCAGGTTCTGGGTTTGCTGACCTACCAGGCTTACTGCAAGCTCTCCGCCCTGGGCGTTGGTTTGGCCTTGTTTTCTGCTTTGGGTCTGGGTTTCGGTTTCTTCCTGTCTCAGCTTGTCTTGTTCGAAATTTCCACATGATACTGAGAGTCTTTTTATGCAGTACTCAACTGAAAGGAACAGCTCTGTTTTTATCATTGTTTAAAAGCTTTTCAGGGGTGTTCGTGTAGAGGTTCAGGTGCTGTAGGCCCTCGTACAGCACTTTCTTCCCACATGTTCTCATGTTAGCAATTCATTTATAGTACCTAATTTCTACATGAAGTTAACTTTTTAATTTCATAAATTAACCACTTAACTTCTATAGGATTATAATCTCTTCTTTTTATTCCATCCATATCTCATTTTTACATTAATAATTTAAGCCAAATTAAAGATATTCTTATTCTCCATTTAATTTTTTAAGCTTTTCACTAACTTTGATCTTTGCTCTGATAAGTTGATGAATGGATTTGACACAGATTATTTAACAATAACTCCCACATTCGTCATGAGTCATTTCCTGGCTTTTACAATATACTCACTGTCCTTTTTGTCATGTTGTTGGGTGCTTGCAATGGGTAGTAACTATTGATTTTTTTCTTGAAGAAAGTACTCATGGTGTCTAAGTGTGAGACTCCCACACGGCAATCTCTGGCTTTTCTTATTCCTTATTTTTGATCCATATCTTTCAACACTGGCTTTTTTTTCTTTCCATCTTCCCCCATTACCTTTGCATTGGAAATCACAGAGCATCAAAATACATGTTGATTTCATTTGGATTTTACCGAGCTCAGGGTAGATTTCCTTTATCTCTTTATCTTCTCTAATAAATGTTTGCGTATAACTGCCAATTATTTTCTTTTTTCTCTATTTGTTTGTCATTCACGATGTCATTTAAAGGCATACTGTCCAGGTCCAGGCAGGAGATAATCCTCATGTACTCTGCCTTGGTCAGAGCATGTCTGGAGTATTTTGTAAAGTCCTGCTTCCCACATTTTAGGAGGAACATTGATAAATTGGAGGAACAAGGAAGACAATAAGGGACTTGGAATTTATGCTGTATGAGTTTGGTTGGAACTGAGAATGAGAAAATAGAATATCAGAATATAACTATTCTGGCACTTGGTGTAAATTCCTTTGGGACCTGAAGAACAGCCCAGGAAGGCACCAGGGGAGATGGTCTCATTGCTTTTGAAAAGGTTTCCTTGTTTTGTATCCCTCCTCAAACTTCCTGTTCCCTTACCCTGTCTTGGGGCATCTTTTTCCTCTTTCAAATCTGGCAGAGATGTAGGCTGGCAGAAGAAATGGGAAGGGAAGAGAACTTGTGACTACTATGTGCCAGTGCTAAGTGATTTCTACAAATTTGTTCCTCATGACAATCCTGTGAGGTAGGTGCTATTAGTATCCTCACTTTACAGTTAAGGAAACTGAGGAAAACAGAGGCTAAGTGACTTGTCCAGGGTCACACAGCTAGTAAAGTCACATTTAAACCCAGAGAACTGAGAAGTTTGGGGACATTGTCATTACAACACTACAGAGAGAAAACATCCTCCATCCCAAAATATTGGTGTCTGGAGAAAGGCGTCAGCTGCTCTTCTTCTGATCTCCCCCAATTATGGTTTTACAAGGTATAATAGCTATTTTCAAGTATTTGAAGGTCTACTGGGGGTAGGTATTAAGATATGACTGAGTTATTTAGCTCAGTTGGTGATGAGATTATTTTTAATAATCACTACCCATACTCCTGACTCTGGTTATCCATCTTTAAATCCTTCCATTGTTTACAAAACACAGAATATTGTGTTCAGTCTTGGGCAGTGAATAAGGCAGAAAGTAGTTAGGGGATGGAGATCAGGATGGTAAAAGACACTGAGCCAAGGTCATTTTAGGTTCGACTGAAGGGACCAGGGAAGGATGTTTTAGCTTGGGGAAGAGAAGACTTAGTGGGAGGAGGGAAGAGTTGCTTGAGGAATGATAATAATTGAAAGAGATTTGACTTATTCTGTTTGGTTCTAGCAGCAGGTAAAAGCATGGCCAATGTGAGATTTTCTTTATGTCCTTTCCCTCATTTCATATGCAACATTGCCTTATTTGTTACTATGGCATAATGTTCTTTGAGCATTAGAATGCCTTGCACCTATCAGACATTCAGTAAATTCCTGATACTTTCTGGGACTCCAAAGGTCTGATTATTACATCATTTGAAATAGCTGAGTTCTCCCCAACAGCCTTCTCCACAAAGATCTAGAAAATGCACCAGATTGAGAAATTCAAGAAAAAATCACAAGTCATTTTCCCAGCCCAGGCCTGCATGGGGAGACAGAGAGTTATGGGAGCACTGAAGACGGGGTCTAGCCAGGGAAAGCTGGCGGGGTAGGTTTCCAGTGCAGGGACTGTTAAGAGGGCTGAGGCTGAGCACCAGGGCAATAACAGGACCTAAACTCACCCCAAGAAACCTGGTTTTCTACAGGATGTAGGAACAGGTGCCAATAGATGCAGCCCTGTCACTCACCAGACCGTTCTAGATCACAAGTCCTGGGCCAGATGAGGAAGAGACCTGAATGTAGGGGGTGGTATTCAGGGGTGAGGTGTCTAGGTACTGAGCAAGGAACAAGTTCAGAAGCAGCTGTTTGGTTCTATCCCCCAGGAGTGTATGTAGGTCCCAGCTCCAGCCTGAAGCCTGCCTTGGAGTTATCAGGGCAGAAGTTCAGACCAAAGGGGATCCTGCAGTTCTGACACTCTGAACCTACACAGCTTTCCAGATGGCTGACAGAGATTAAGTCCAGCAGCAGTCTTCTGGAGCTGCAACCAGGGGCAAGCCCAAAGTTACATGGCTCGGTCCAAACCCAATTCAGTAATTTGTAGAATTCATACTAAGAGAGCAATGTTCAGGCTTCGTTAAAGATTCTGGGATAATATAATACTTAATACCCATAGAAAACAGCAGGAAGAACAGAGACGACACATGCTTAGACATTCTCCACAAAAGTACACCAAACCCAATCCAAACAAAAAGTCTGAAGTCAGGAAGTAGGCTGGAAGAATGAGTAAATTTAAAAAACATCCCTTTGTAAGGAGCCACTGTAGAGATAGTGATGCTCAAGATACGGATTCAGAAGAGAATGACTGCAAAATGTCCACCAAGTCTCAAAGAAAAAATATAGCTTGTGTTGTATTCAATGACAATCCTTGGAAAAGATGAAGCTAGAATTTTAAACATCAAATTCCCTTTTACGTGAAATAGTTAAGGGAGGGAAGATTATATCCACAACTGGCAGAGAAATACATTTCATTAAATAGGGAAATAGGAAGAAAAGGGGAGAAGGGACAGGGAAGGGAATAAGAGGGAAGGTAAATTAAGGGAGGAATTAGTTCTAAGCAAACAAAGCTCTAACTAAGGAAGGGAGATGGAAAAGAGGAGTTTAAAAGAAAGAATGTAAATATGAGAAGCTACTTTGGGGCTCTGGGTGAGGGAAAAAGGAAGAGGAACAGGATAACAGAACAAGATTATACAAAGCCTAGGGTACACTGGTACTGAGCTCACTCATCCTCTGTCACTTCCCTTTTCTATTTTATAAAGAAATAACAGAAAAAGTATAAGAGAATAGGATGAAGCAAAATGCACAATTAAGGACCATAGCTATGAACATCAATGAGACACGCTTACCTATAAAACAGAAGGGGGTTAGAAAGCAGAATTCAAAAATATGTTTATAGGAAACATACTTGAAATGTAAAGATTCACAGAATGTTAAAATAAGGGCGAGAACAAATTCTGTTATGATTCAGCTGAAATTAAAAAGGCAGAGGTAGCAATCATGATCTCAGACAAGGCAACAGTAAAAACAAAACTTAATTAAAAGAGAATAAGAAACTTCATTTTGCTGAAAAGGGCAATTTATAATAAATTATTATCAATTCTAAAAACATATGTACCGAATATGATATATCAATTAAATACACAAAGGAAAAATTAAATGAATAATAAAAAGAGACAGTAAAATTATGAGTGGGGGAACCACATCCTTTCAGACTTAGATAAATCTAACCAAAAAACTTAATTAATAAATGCAGAGAAGCTGAAGTATTAAAACATCTTTTACGATGAAATAAAAATTAAATTCAATTAGAGGCCACTGAAAAAACAATTAAAAGTCATTGGAGACTAAATAATGTAATACTTATGAAGAAGTGAGTGAAAAAAACAAGTCATAGAATCAATAATTTCATTAAAGATAATGGCACCAATGAGACAATATATGAACATTTTTGAGGTACAGCCAAAACAGTTCATAGGGGCTTTTTTATATCTTTATTTTATTTTCTATATTTTCTATCTCTAAACATTTTCACCAATGAGATAAAGAATAGATTAACAAATTGGACTCATGACTTTAAAAAGAAACCTAGTAACCAATAAATTAAATTATATAAGAAATCCTATCATTAAACAATGAAATGGAAGCCCTGTAAATCTAAGAGGAGATTAACAAAAATGAAAGCAAAAAATTCTTTATGGAAATAATAAATAAAACTAGAAGCAACTTTTTGGAAAACCAATATGGATAAATTACTAGCCAATTCAATTTTTCTTTTTTTTCTTTTTTATTTATTTATTTGACATTCATTTTAACAAAATTTTGGGTTCCAAATTTTCTCCCCTTTTATCCCCTCCCCCCCCAAACACCAAGCATTCTAATTGCCCCTATGACCAATCTGCTCTCTCTTCTATCATCCCTCTCTGCCCTTGTCTCCGTCTTCTCTTTTGTCCTGTAGGGCCAGATAACTTTCTATACCCCTTTACCTGTATTTCTTATTTCCTAGTGGCAAGAACATTACTCGACAGTTGTTCCTAACACTTTGAGTTCCAACTTCTTTACCTCCCTCCCTCCCCACCCGTTCCCTTTGGAAGGCAAGCAATTCAATATAGGCCAAATCTGTGTAGTTTTGCAAATGACTTCCATAATAGTTGTGTTGTATAAGACTAACTATATTTCCCTCCATCCTTTCCTGTGCCCCATTACTTCTATTCTCTTTTGATCCTGTCCCTCCCCATGAGTGTCGACCTCAAATTGCTCCCTCCTCCCCATGCCCTGCCTTCCATCATTCCCCCCCACCCTGCTTATCAATTTTTCAAAAGGAAGAAATCAAATTAATATCAAAAATGAAAAAGATGAATCATAATCAGTGAAAAAAGAAATAAAATAGATGATTAGAAATGACTTTGCCCAAGCATAATGCCATTAAAACAGACAAAAATGTGCAGAGAAGTAGATTAAGAAATAATTTAAATATCTTGATCACAAAAGAAGAAATCAAACAGGCCCTCCTCCCTCCCCCCAAAAAACCTTCCAATGGAAAACAACATAGCAACAACAACCCCGGACTGGATGGATTTATAAGTGAAATATAAAGAAAAATTAATCACAATGCTACAAAAGTTTGAAAAAACAAGAAAAGGAATCTTACCATATTCTTTCTATGACACAAATATAGTATTGATATCTAAACTAGAGAGAGTTAAAACAGAGAAACTATAGACTGATATCCCTATGGGGAAGGGGCAGCTAGAAGGTGTAGTGGATAGTGCTCTGAATCTTCGGGAAAGAGAACCTTAGCTCAAATACAGCCTTAGCTATTTACAAGCTGTGTAATTTTGGGCAAGTCACTTAATCTCTTGCTGCTTCAATTTTCCCAACTGTAAAAGGAGGAGAATAACAAAAGCTACCTCATAGGGTTATTGTGAAAACCAAATGAGATAATATTTGTAAAGAGCATCTCACAGTACAGGGTGTATTTTGTTCAAACATGTTTGCCTCTTTGGGACCCCATTTGGGTTTTCTTGGCAAAGATACTGCAGTGGTTTGCCATTTCCTTTTCCAGTTCATTCGATAGATGAGGAAACTGAGGCAAAGAACGTTAAGTGACTTGCCCAGGATCACACAGCTAGAAAGTGTCTAGGGAATTAAATGAGATTTGAACTCACCAAGTTGAGTCTTCCTAACTCCATACTATCCACTGCCCCACTTAGCTCTCTGTACATAGCATATAGTAGGTGCTTAATAAATGATTGTTCCCTTCCCTATTGAATACATATAATAGGTGTTTAATAAGTAGGTGTTTGTTCCTTTCATTATTGAAGATCAATGGAAAATTTATAAAATAGAATATTAGTAAAGAGATTGTTAGCCAGAAAGGAAAATATTAGCAGGTAACATATCATAATCCTTATACACTGTGACTAGGTTGAATTTATACCAGGAATGCAGAGCTGATTCAATATTAAGAAAATTATAAACATATTGACCATATTAATGTCAAGAACAACAAAAATCATAAGATTATAATAATAGATACAGAAAAAGTTTTTGACAAGATGCAAACTTAATTTTTTAAACACAAAAGTATTAAAATAAACAGATCTTTCCTTAATAATTATGATATTAAAATATCACATTGTAATTTAACATATAGTTATAAGTTACATCATAGTTATGACAATTATTGTAATGATCATAACATAATTATAACATTAATATTGTACAATTAATATATAAAACAAAGAGTATCATTATCAATAATGAGGATAAATTAAAGGTCTTTCCAACACTATCAGAAATGAAGCAAGAATGCCCGCTCTCACTATTACTATTTGACAGAATATTAGAAATATTAGCTATATTATTATAAGATAAGAAAAAAAAACAGAAGAATTGAGTATAGAGAAAGAAAAAACCAAAATTATCACTTTCTTGCAGATGATATTATAGTTTAGAGAATCCTAGAGAGTTGACTAAAAATAATTAAAACAACTAATAATCTTAGCAAAACTGATATAAAATAAACCCACACAAACGATCACCATTTTGTATATAACTGACAAAAATCGTGAAAGAAGAGAGAAAAATTACATTCAGCATAACTACATAGAGTAAAATGTATTTGGGATCTATTTGCCAAGACACACACAGGAATTATACACAATTATATTCTATGTTGTACATAATTATTTTATCATTTTATATATCATAAAACATAATATTAATATGAAAGCACTATTTATACAAATATAGGCAGACCTATATAACTGGAGAAATATAAGTTACTCATGGATAGACTCAGCTAAAATAATAAAAAATGGCAGTAGTACCCAAATTGTTATTTATTAAGTTTCATACCAAACTACTAAAGTATTACTTTATAGAGCTGGAAATAAATAATGAAAATTTTATGTGGCAAAATAAAATATCAAGAATCTTCAAAAGAAAAAGGAACAAAAAATGTGGGAAAAAAGGAGGCCTAACAGTACCAGATCTCAAATTATATTAAAAAGCAGCCATTGTGAAAAATGGAAAAGCTGATCAGTGGAATAGATTAGGCATGCAATATACTGAAGCAAATGACCACAGTAGTCCGGAATTTATAAAGCAAAGATCTCAGTTACTGGTACTTATTATTCAACAAAAACTGTTGGGAAATTTTTAACTTAGACTGGCAGAAATTAGTACATACTAGCATCTTCTATCATATACCAAGATAAGCTCTAAATGCATCAATAACGCAGATATCAAAGGCAGCATCATAAATAAGAGGAGCTAGGAAGAAATTACTTATCAGGGGATCACAGAAGTTAAATGAACAACTATGATAGATAAAATTTAAAAGTTTGCATACAAACAAAACCAATGCTGCTAAAGTTAGAAAAGAATCAAGAAATTCCAGGAAAATCTTTGTTATGAGTTTCTCTGAAGCAATGATTATTTCTAAGATATATAAGAATTTGAGTCAAGTTTATAAGAATGAGTCATTTCCGAAATTATAAATATGAACATGAAAAATGAGAAATGATTCCCCAGATGATAAAAGGATATGAACAGGCAGTTTCCTGAGAAAGAAATCCAAGTTATCAATTGTCATATGAGAAACTGCTCTAAATCACCAATAATTAGAAAAATGCAAATTAAGACAACTCTAAGGTTCTACCTATACCTATCAGATTGACAAAACTGACCAAAAAAACTCAGAAAATGCTAGAGGGGATATGGGAAAACAGGTTTTTTAATGTACTTTTGATAGAGCTTTGAAGTGGTTTAGTCATTTAGGAAAGCATTTGGGAACCATGTCCCAAAATATGATTAAACTGTGTATACCCTTTGGCATGGCTCTACCATTACCAGGATTATATTCCAAAGAGCTCAAAGAAAGATGAAAAAGACTCATACAGACAAACATATTTAAAGAACCTTTTTTTTTGTGGTGGCAAAGAAGTAGAAATTGATGGGGTCCTATCATCTGGAGACAATTTATAGAAATGAGGAGGGAGACAGTTTCAGAAAAACCTGAGAAGACTTTTATGAACTGATGCAGAAAGATATTAGCATAACCAAGAGAAAAATTTACATAATAACAACAACATTATAAGGGCAAACAACTTTCAATGACTTGGGAACTCTGACTGATGCAACTGACAATAATTCCAGAAGACTCATGATGAAATATGCTACTTACCACTTTACAGGGAGGTGATGACTCAGAATACAGACTGAGACAATTTTTGGTATAGCTAATTTGAGAATTTGTTTGCTTTATTATAAATCTTTTCAAGGGGAGTTTTTTTCTTCTCTTTCTCTGTAGAGGCTGGGTAGATAGGAGGGAGCAGTGAAGTTTGGTCGATTTAAAAAAATAATTTTAAAAATTAAGAGAATCTCAAGGTTTTTCATATAGGTTATATGTTTATTTACACTATATTTTTGTTCCTGTTAAAATGGCATAACCACGTTATCACTTCCCAGCAAGACGGGTAACAAAAACTTATGAGCCATAAAGTAAGTCAATGAAACACAATACCAAAAGTAGTGTATTGGAAGAAAGCTTGATAGAAAATTCAATTGATAATGTCAGCTTAATCACAACTTTCATTTCTAGAGGACTTTAAAAAATGACTATTTACACATATTTCAGATTTTACTACTTGATGGTGGCTTGTTGGAACATTCAGGAATATAGCCCAGTTTTGATTAGTTTATTTTGAAAGAATAGATGATTTAATAAACTATATTTTTTTCTCTTTCCAGGATTTATAGTGCGGTTTATCAGTCAGGTTACCAGAATATAGTACAGCATACTATTGCAATTGCAATTCCTTCCAAGAATGCCAACTCAAGGAGCAGAGGAAGCTCAAGGGATCCATATAGTGTTGTCTCTCTCAGTTCTATGGGACTCCACTGTTAGTTCCCCATATGTAGGAAAATAACTGCTCCATTTCTTTCTGTAATAGATCATTTCTTTTCTCTGCATCCTCTTTTGCTCTCTCAGCATTTCTCATTTTGATCTCCACCATTGTGGACTTTTTCCTTTCTTGATCCAGTTCTTCGTGGAGAATCATCATTTCCATTTCCATGGTCAAATTTTGTTGCTTCAGACTGCAAAGGCAGGGAAAAGGCATAGAACGTATTCAGTAAAACTGGAGAAGGGATCAAAGATCTTGGACAAATAATAATAACGCTTAATCTTCTCCTCCCCTCATTTTCCAGAAGAAAAAGCTTTAAGTGTCTTCTTTTGGGAGACAGTTCTGAAACTGTGAATTCAAGCCATTTGAATTCCAATGCTTATAGCCTAAGACTTTGTCTTATTAGATAAATCAGATTGACCTATTTTTCATCTGCAGAACTAATTTTCTTTAAAAAAAATAACATTATTTTGCTTTACTTCTTTATATTTTACAAGGTGCTTTGTCATTATTATCATTGTTCTTGAATCTCTGTGGAACAGAGCACTTATGTAAAGATGGAATGGCACTGTAGATTGGGGGTGGGGAACCTGAGACCTTGAGGCCACGTGTGACCCTCTAGGTTCTCAAGGGTGTGGCCCTTTGACTGAATCCAAAGTTCAGATAACAATTCCCCTTAATAAAAAGATTTGTTCTGTAAAACTTGGACTCAGTCAAAGGGCAGCACTTGAGGTCCTAGAAGGCTACGTGTGACCTTGAGGCCACAAGATCCCCACCCCTGCTATAGACAGACCAACATCATGAAGCCAGCTACTTGCAAGTCAGAAAGGAATACTGAAATTATCTTCAGCTAGACTGTAAGGCTTCCCAGGAAGGTGAAATTTAAGTTTTTTCTTTAGGAAATGAAAAGAATAAAATGTGATTGAGTAGAACTCAAGGATATCTTTGCTAAAATTTAAAAGAAAAAATAATAGGGATGCCCTTTGATACTGGAGTTCTTAAATTTATTGTCAGTTCACCTCCCAGTTCCATATTTTCAAAAAATTAATGCCCACAAGTAGAGATCCTCTTAGTCGTCTAGCCTAACCATTACCAGTAATAGCAGATAGGATTCTTGAGTTGAGTAAACAAATCAATTGTAAATTAAGAACTCTAGAACTATTCCCAAATATACAACTATCCTAAATTTAGTCCTTCTGCCTCTGGGGATATTTTCTTCATTTAGGAGTCTCTATGCATATACTCTTATTTGAAATTATGGTAGGTCTTCTCTACTGTTTGTAAACAAAAGGTTGTACTGGTGTGCACAGGAGACATGTATCATTCATGACAACAAAAGGCAAAATTTCTTTATTTCTGCCAACCATAGTCTCATGATCCCTAAGGCCAGTAAGAGAAGTAAAAATAAATATAATAAAATAAGGGGTCTGAGGGTTCCCCTCCATTTTGCAGATATGGAAACTGAATTCCGATAAGGTAAATGTTTTATTAAATGTTTATTCTCACAGCTACTTATTGTTAGACCTGGGATCTAGGTAAAACCCTGATTTGTTGTTTTTTCCATTACATTCAGAGGTTCCCATAATGGAGCAAACTCGCTGAGCCACAGTTTTCTTTCCTATAAAACAGTGATAATACTATTTGAAGTACCTGCCTCACAGGGTTGTTAAACTTATAAACTTGTAAACTTAAAAGTGCTATGATTACTATAACCAAAATTAACTTGATGCATTGCAATAATCCTCTGTCTTCTTAGTGCAGGCCCAATTTTTTTGGAACCACTGGCCAATTTTGTTTTCCAACCCTGTTTTCCCAGTTAAAGCACTATTCAGCTAGTCAGACGAGTGTTTCCTTAAGGGAATTCCTTCCTGGCATTTCTTAGGAAATTTATATATTTCTTAGGATCATGAGAAGAAAAGTCCGTTGAGAAATAAGGAAAAATATGATCATTAAGGGCTAAAAATCAATATAAAGACCTTTCTGTTTCAAAGGAATATACGGACATTAAGTCAAAACCAAGAGAAAGAAACTCTGACATGCAAAGTTAAAGGTTAAGGCTGACATTTCTGGAAATCAGGATAGAAGCACGTAGGAGAGAAGTGGTCATGATCTAATCAGTCAGTCTGGCTTATAACAGTTATAATGTTTTAAATGTGTGTTCATGGCCCTGTCTGCTCCTAATGGTGAGTCATTCTTACAAATACCAAATTAACAAGTTCATGTGCATGGTGGACATTATATAGATTGTATGAGTAGTCTTAAGATTAACAAGTTTTGGAAGCAAAATAATTCTGATATGCAATTCTGTATGATGCTGTGAACCTTGCTAGGAGATCTGAATATTAAATTATCTGAATATAACCTAACATTTTTGAGTGTTTAAATATTCACCACAGGCTACATTTATTTGTAAATATATTAAATTCAATATTTTTATTAAACAATTTTAGATACACATGATAAGTAGTATGAATATTAAATACATTAAGAAAGACAAAAGAAATCATTGTTGCCAGAAATCAGCTTGTTCATTGCCAATACTATATTGCTTCATACTAATAGTAAACCATACAATTATTTTTATAAATTTGTTTTTTTTTTTACAAAAAAAGTCCCTCAAATGTTGAATATACCCTATTACAGAAAAAAATATTTACTGTCTATTTTATGGTAACTCATTATTTAAAACAAAAAAATATGAACATATAGAATAACTTATAATTTCAGGAATTCCTGAGAAATTCCAGAAATACTTGGTTTTTGGTTCCCAAATCCCAACAATTAATAGCTGTCAGGAATTCAGAAACGCTAACCCAGGTACACTGTGAACATGCCTAGTCCAATTAGGAAGATCATTCTTTCTCTATTTTCTTGGTCTAGCAATTTTCTCTTAGAAAAGTCTCGACATCAATTGTAGCAACCATGATAGCTTTAAGAAATTAGGATCCAGTGTGCTTGACTTAAATAATTTTATCTTTGTTCCCAACTATTTCTGAGAACAATTAACCAAATGCTGGTGATCACCTGGGCCATATGATAAAATTTCACAGAATGCCCCAATTTCTCTTTAGTCTTCCTTTTGCTTCCTTTCACTTTCTTTCATTTCCTGCCACTGCCTGCCAACACTTTGCCTCTCCTTATAGTCCCTTCAATACTTTCCAGTCCAACCCTCTCCCCTGGAATCATTCTACATTTACAAATATCTGATGCCACTTACCTCTTTATCCTGGATTCATATTCTATTTTCTGTTTATTTATCTCCTGTTTCAAGCTAGAAACAAGGTTGTGCAGGGCACCAGGGCTGCTTGTGTTAGTCCCAACAAAGTCTTCCATGTTGTCCCTACTGGAATCTCCCACACTCCTCTTCTCGATTTTGTTTTCATAATCTCCAGGGTATGAGGACCCTTTGAAGGAAGATCTTTCCAACACAGGTTCTTTAAGGTTTGTACCACAGAAGTCATTGTCTGGACAGAAGGTGGGATTACAAGAAAGGGTTATTTCATCCAAGGTGACAGACCAGGTAGCACTGCCCATGCTCTGCTTGTCCTCTGAGCTTGCTGTAGAGAACTGCTGGTGGACATTATCATAGGTAGAGAGCCTGTTAGCTTGGTCCACGTCTACTGGGTCTTTCTGTTTGTTTTCCCTGAGTGTCACGTAACCATTGGTCATCCAGTTTATGCCATGGCTGTTTGTTGTGTTTCCAAAAGAGTCTGTGCTCATAATGCCCATGCGGACTCCTCCACTCTGCACACTACATGTTCCCATTTTGGTACCTGCCCCTTTTAGGGAAGATGTTCTCCTGGCCTGTAAACTTCCACTGGAAGAGTATTGAGTTTTCTCATTACTCTCTGTATTGCTGCTGCTAAAGGATCCATTGGTGACTATGCCGCTGCCTTTATTAAAGGAAGGATTTTTTTTAACTGTGAGAGCAGGACTCCTGGAGACATCAAATTTGTGTACACTAATTGGTGGGCCATTGGCCATGGTCATTGGCAGAGTGATGAGAGACCCATCATCCATGCTGATTCTCTGAGGAGACTCAAGCTTATCCCAAGAGCACTTTACATTTGCTATGTCCTCAGTATTATTGTTCTCTTTATTCTGTAGCTGGTCAGTCATCGATTTCTTTTGACTTTTATTATTATTGTTGCACATGACCTCTGGCTGCTTGGTCTCAAGCGCTGCATCTTTGGGGAACAATTGTCTGTGCTTGCCAATCATCACCGACATCAACTGTTGGACTACTTCAGTGCCTGTAAGAAAATGCCAAATGAGTTCCATGAGTAAAATAGTTTAGAATGAGTAATTTCACCTTTTCTATGTTAACTGTCATCCTCTCACGGTTAAAATTATGAAGTCAAGGAATTTAGTTGTTAAAGAAAAGGAGAAAACAGTAATCCAGACAGATTTGGGAGCCATGATCACTTTGATATTTGGATGGGAGTCACCGTCTCAACATTTCAAGACTAAAACAAAATACATGTCGGTTGACTGGGGAATGGGTAAACAAACAGGAGTGCATGAGTATAATGGAATATTTTTGTGCTCTAAGAAGTACAGAGAAGTATGGAAAAATTTAATCCACTGATGCCATGTGAAATGAGTAAGCCAAGCAATGATGTACAAGAGGACACCAGCAAGGTAACAGGAAAGAACAGTCAAAAAACCATTGGAAATGAATGTTGTTAAAATAGAAAAGGAGTGTTTTTTTTTTTTAATTTATAAAGAAGAGACAGGAGAAAATACCTCCCCCTACTCCCCTCTCTTCCATACGTTCAGAACACTGACTATAAAGTCAGGGTTGTGTTTTTTTTTTCCATGTACTGATTAGTTTTTTCTGGTTTTTGTCTTCTCTCCTTCTTTTGTCTTTTTTTTCCTCTAAAAAAATTGTTAAAAGGGAAGGTTCCTTAGGTAGGGATTGGAGAGGGATACAGGTAGAAATGTAAGGTTCTTTTAAATAAAGAATCCTGATATTTTTAAAAGAAAGGTTATTTTCATCTTAACAAAGTTGTCACATTAGGGAAACAAGCAAAACAAATATGTTAAATGCAGGTTTGTTTCTGTATAGGAATTCACTTTATAGACTTATTTTTAAAATAGATTTTTATTGATATCATACAATGCTATACATAGGACATCTGAGATGTTCCCACATACTTTAAATAATGTTAAACATACGAAAAGGTCTCAATTGAATATAACTATAGTACATTAATACAATGGGATGAGTTATATGAACTGATGGACAGTTTATCAGCTGGCCTGGGTTATTTCAGACAGATTTAGAGACTGCAGAAGTACCATTTCATACCAGTTTGGTGACTTGATCTGGCCATATGGGCCAATTTTCAGGGTCTTGTCCAGGCCATTTCAAGAAGGTTTAAAGGCTTAGATGGGCAAACTTTAGGCCATATCCAGTCAACCCTAGACAGGTTTGGGGGCCAACCCTAACCCCTTAGGCAGGCTCAAGATACTCAACCTCAGAGTTACCTTGGTCAAGCTCCTGGGGAAAGTCCAGGTCATCTCAGCCTTGCTAGGCTAACTCAGGGAGGTCACAGTTTGCAATAAATATTAAAAGTCTTTTCCTAAAGGAATCTCTAGAGATAGCCAAAACTGAGTCATCTGTGAGAGAAAAGACAGGACGGAGCCAAGCTAGAGTGCTCCAGATAACTTGTCTTCTAGAAAAGGGACAGAAACCATTCCGCAATACTGAGATGTAGATGGGGTTCTGCCTCAGAGGCTGGAGGTGCCCTAGACAAGGATACTGTGGGTAGAACAGGACTGTTTTAGAAGAAGAAAACCAAGTCTGGGCCAGTAAAATATTCAATTAGCAGCTTCAAAGTTTGACCAAGAAGAGCCAGACTAAAAGTCTACACACTGAGTATCTCCAAGATCATGCTGCCATGTCTAAATAGGAACATCAGAGGACTCCTGTTAAAGTTCTCCAATGTGTAATGCATACACCACAAAGATGGGGGCTATGGTGACCTCAAGTGTTCCAGGAAGGAACTGAGTAGCTAAGAAGTATTAATAACAAAACAGATTTTGACACACAATATTTTCCTTGCTCAAGATTTCTATAGATGTTACCTAAAATTTTCTAGGGGCAGAGTGGGTCACTATACCATGGGTATAGTTACCATACCAATTGGTATAGTCATTATACCAATATGTACATCTCTGTCTCTTTCTAAGTTAGAAATGGCATATATATATATATATATATATATATATATATATATATATATATATAAATGTTAAATTTAATATTGTTTCTAGAAGACTTGAGCCTAAACCAGAGTACAAAATTATATTGATTTTTTTTCCTTTGGTGCAATCTAGACAGAAATTCTCTTTCTTGGGCACTCATCCCCTCTATCTGTTGTATTCCGTATCTATAAGATAGGGTCAGGGTCAGCTAGGATGCTACATTTAGAATTTATATGTCCAGCACCTAGTATCAGTCTCTGAAAATAGTAAGTATTTAAAAAATGCTTGTTGAATGATTAATCAGTTTATTCTACTCTCATTAGGCCACACCTAGAATACTGTGTTCAGGATATCACATTATAGAAGGAACAAGGAAAGGCTAGATCACATTGAGAGGAAGGTAAAAAAGTTGTTGGGGAAAATGAAGACCATGCCATATGAGAATCAGTTTAAAAATTGCAAATGTCTAGCCTGAATAAGAGAAGTCTATGGGGTCCAGAATTGTATAATCTGCAATAAAAAACACTGAGGCAGGGCTCCAAGTTAGCAACCATTATTAAAGGGACCAGACACCTTCAACGAATGGGACCTCAGATCTTCCTCATGATCTGAGATGCCCCTGTCTCCAGGGCCTTTCTTACTGCTTGATACCCAGACACACAGAAGAGGCAAAATAAAATACCCACTGAGTCTTATTGGTTGATAGTTCTTGCTCATGACCCTCCAGGAGAGCCAGAAATGATGCATCAGCATGTGTGGTCATGGTTGGTCACAACAAGGCAAGGGTCATCTCCACTGACTATGTGGTCATAAGATGGCCCTTCCTCATGTTGGGGAAGAGGTATGGTACAGAGATACAAAAATAAGTTGGCCGACTTTCCATGTCATGTCAAGGCATCCCACTCACACTGGGTTTGATCACTCGCTCAACACCCAAAAGGTTGAAGATTTTCTAGTCAGCATTCTTGTGGTTAAGCAAGTCAATTTTCTAACAACGAACAGTGAACTTGCAGTTTAAGCTTGCAGTTCAAAGTTTGAGACCTATTGTAAGAAAGACTCTATCTTATCTAATGACCCCTAGATATAATGTATGTAAAATATATTGACATATATAATTCTTATGCTAATATTATTTACCTAGATTGAAAAAGTGTATTTTACTAAATGAGGAGATCATTGATAATTGCTAATAATCAACTGAACTAATTAATACTGATTGGAATAAAATAAGGGTCTAATCAATCATTCGTCCGAAGGCCCACCAAGAGGCAGAGCAGCTGTCTTTGAGAATTCGAAGGGCAAGATGATGTCATCAAGACAAAGCAGGATGACTATGTGTTGAGGATTTTGTAGAAGGAGTTTCAGGTAGCCAGGTGTTAGAGTGGATAGAGAGCTGGACTTGAAATTAGGAAAACCTGATTTTAAAACCAGCCTTAGACATTCACTAACTGGATAACTTTGGGCAAGTCACTTAACTGCTGTCTGCCTCAGTTTCCTCATCTGTAAAATGGGGATAAGAAGAGCAACTACCACCCAGGAGTAGTGTAAGAATCAAATGAAACATTTATAAGACACTTTGAAAATCTTAGAGCAATTATTATTATTCAATTAAGACATCTTCTGATATCCTTTTGAACTATGAGATTATAGTTCTCTATAAAATATGGTATACCAAATTTCTCAACCACCTAACTCCCAAAGAATATTTTTTCCATGTAGCAAACCAGAGTCAATAAATGGAATAACTTTTGATTCCTTCACAACTGAAAACTATACAGGCTAAAACTTATCCAGAATATTGAGAAAATGTTTGTCCAAAACCTTGGAAATAGGTGGGATTTATCTTTTACTCACCCTCCATAGTGGTCCTCCAGTCTTCTACTTTGGGACGTAAGATGCTAGAACCAAAGAGAGTGGCCAGGTTCTGCACACTTGTTTTGTTAGCACTTGAGTAG
The DNA here is from genome assembly GCF_028372415.1 of Notamacropus eugenii. Taxonomy (NCBI): domain Eukaryota; kingdom Metazoa; phylum Chordata; class Mammalia; order Diprotodontia; family Macropodidae; genus Notamacropus; species Notamacropus eugenii. The sequence goes on from NC_092878.1 coordinate 143,169,362, forward strand.
GATTGGACTTCATTCAAGAAGCTGTTTGATGTCAGAAAAGAAGCAGAACATGGAGGGATTGATGTTGTCAGTGGAAGATCATGGGATCATGAACCAAATACCCATTACCTCTGGCCATTTTCTATTTCTGTGTTATACATGGATAGAGCACTAGGTGGAGTATAGTACTATGAGATGAGTGAGTTAACACACTTAATAGAGAATTAAAATATACAGTGCCAGACTAGGACTGGACTAGTTTGATGAGGTCATTCCAACCTGCCTAGCCAACTGGGTTTGGCAGTTTAGGACAGAGTCAGAAGGGGCAGGGCTTCATTAAGTCATACCTCTGACAACACTGACTCTGTGGGATAGTCACAACTTCTCTGTACCCCAGAAGACTCTCAGAGACTGGAAGCTACAGGGCAACTCCAGCATGCAATGACATAAAGCCTTTCCTCTCCAAGAGTACTCAAGAAAACTCCCATGGAGCGAAAGCATAAAAGTTTGCTGGATCTTGATTTTTTACTATGAATACAGATCAGGAAAGTAGGTCCTAATGATCCTTCTGACCCTTGGGGTATTAAACAGAAGAAATCAGAAATGTTACCACAGGGCTAATGGGTTTATGATGGTCAACCATTCACAGTATCACTGCTTTTTTGATTCTTGGATTAATGTTCTTCATTTCAGAAACAAAATTCATCAAGCACTGGATTGTTGACCCAATATGGAATATGAGCTTGGTTTAGATTTAGACCACTGTGAGGTACATTAGTTTTACCCTCCTGATAATGGGCCTTGCTATAGTAATCTTGTTCTGCACAAGAAGAACCATAGGTGCAGATATCTGGTGTATATGATTGGCTAGGGAGCTAAGACAAAGCAACCATCTGTAGGTTAGGACCGAACACCTCTAAAGTCTTTGGGGGACCAAGGAGAGCTGTGGCCTGAGATGGACACTCAAGGTCCATCACCTAAAGGGCCGGAAGGCCATCTCTTGCTGAGCAGAGGCCTGCCACTGGGATAGTTAGAGCTACTCAATTTCTGATCCTTGATCGAACTCTTCTGTTACTTTTCATTTGCCTTTGTAGAACGTTCTTAAATTGTGAGATGTACATTGTATGTACCGAACTCTAGCTTTAAAATGCAACAGAAAAGAATATTTCCTCTTATATCTTCTTAACTTATATCTTATATACATAATACATTATATGACACATATTATGCTAAATACAACATCTTATCTCTTTTTACAGGTAGAGATGAAATGAATTCTTTTTTATCAATGTATCTTACTTTAGAAATGACTCACAGTAAGGCTGCATTTAACCAACTCCTTATCATCCTAGTATAAGTATAAGGAACATCTAATCCAATCTCCTTATTTTACAGATGAGACAACTGAAAATTCTCAGAAGTCAAATGAATTACTCAAGTTCATACAGTATAGTAACTACAGAGCTCACAAAGTTATTACCTTTTAAAAAAAATTTTTACCTGCATATATACTTTAGGAGATTATAATTAACCACTGGCAAATTTTTCACTTGCTTCGTTAGTTCCTTAACCCCCTGTGTAAGAAAGAAAAAGAACAAAAATTATCTATTTTTCCATAAAAAAACCTATATTATATATGTCTGCATTAAAGTTCATGGGAAATAAGTGTACTCCCTTTTTTTCCATTTCTAGAGAAGGATCTATTTTTGGAACAAAATGGGTATCAGTATAGATGTTATTGTAGATTAAACACTGGCTTCAGAAAAATTCAGAGGGAATAAAGACAAACTAAAATAAACTCAATGTGGAGAGGAAAAGATGTTTTGAGGGAATGAGTAGATTATATGTTAGCACCTTAGACAAAGCAGTGCAGATGAACTATTTGACTAGCAAAGATGGCCTAGGAGAAGGAAGGTTGACAGTAAGCCTATCTTCCCCTCTGAGGCCACCTACATACAATCAGAGGTAAGCCTATGTTAGGCTGGATCATTCTGTTGTTACAGAGTAGTTTGGGGGTTTGTCTTTGCTTTTTTGGAAAGAGGGAGCTATAGAGAGTCCACGGAGGCACTTCATACTCATGCGATTCTGGTGGATTTTTCTATGTTGTGTGTATGAGAGTGCCCCTTTTAGATTTCAGCAAACTTATAGATTATAACTGGAAAGAATAGGTTGTGTTTGTTCTTCATTTTCAAAAGAGGACCATGACATCAGGAAGATGATGACATGACTTGTAGTTGACTTTGATTTGATGAGGGAGGGAGGGTTGTGCAAAGTCGCCAGCCTCACTTTCTCTTCCAGAGCCATCTGGGTCCAGTGGCCAGATATTCATCAGGATGATGGCCCAGGATGCAATGGGAGACCCTGACACTTTTAGGCTAAGGTCTTTTCAATTCTCACTGTGAGTGAGGTAAGGCCCATTCACTGAATAGGCCTCTAAGGAATGAGTCAAGGGAGGGATCCTTTAATTAGAAAGAAAAAGAAAAAAATCAAGGCTATTCCAAAGAGAAACAGTTACCATTGTCATTCACTCTAAGCTATGAGGGCGCAAAACACAGTCATTAAGTGAAGCTTGGGCAGGAACCAATGCTGGTCCAACCTATGAGGCTTAGAGTGATCTGGGTTGGAAGGAAGGAAGGAAGGAAGGAAGGAAGGAAGGAAGGAAGGAAAACTAGCCAGTAAATCCCAAGTTAACTGGGCAGTTTCTGGCCATCAAAAGTTACCTTCCTTTAGACAGGAGAGGGAAAGAGAGAGAGAGAGAGGATGAGCTGAGCTGCCCAACTGCCTGGGTCCCCACTCAGGCAGCTCAGTCTACTTATGGGTTGTGTTTGTCCTTCCTTTCTGAGTCCACCATGTCTAGAATGTACTCACTTCACTTCTGACTCTTAGAATCTCTAGTTTCTTTCACAATTCCACTTAGGACATCTTCTGCTTCTATACTTTTCTGTGTCCCAACTGCTGCTAGGGTCTCCTCCCCAAATGTCTGAAGTTATTTTAGATGGAATTTCTTTTTCTATCTCTTTCTGCTTCATTTTAGTGGTAAGATATAGACATACTGATGACTTACGTGGGTTTATTTTATATCTTGCAACTTGGCTGAAGTTGTTTAAATACTTTCTTTTAGTTGACTTTCTAAGGTTCTCTATGCAAACCTATCATTTGTAAATAGTACTAATTTTGTTTCCTCTTTGTCTGTGCTTAATCCCTCTATTTTTCTTGTCCTATCATTAACTAGCATTTCTAATACTCTACCAAATAGAAATAGTGATAATGGACACCCTTGTTGCACCTCTGATCTTACTGGGAAGGCCTTTAGTTTATCTCCATTATAAGTGATGGACCCTAACCCTAAATGTGCTCTTGCTTTTAGACAGACAATACTTAATAAGGAAAAATACAATTATTCCTATGTTTTCCAGTGTTTTCTATTTTCTGTCAGTTCCATTCACATTGGTGGTCATGATTACTAATTAAGTATTTTCCTCCATCCTATTGTCTTATAATTTTTCTTCCTCTTTGCTCCTCCCCCTTCCTTAAGAGTTTGTTTTGCTTCTGATTAATCCCTCTTTTAATCCACCTTCCCTCATATTCCTCTCTTTCCTCTAACCCTCTGGAGTAAAACGTATTTCTATACCAAATTTCATGTAGGTATATTTTTCCTTCCTTTGACCAGTTAAGAAGAAAATAAAGTTCAAGTATCACTTTTTTCCCTATCCCTTCTTTCATGTTGTATAGACTTCCTGCGTGATAATTTCCTCCATTTTTTCCTCTCCTTTCTCTCGCTGCCGATGCACTCCTCTTCCCCCTCCTTTTACAATCTTCTTTTAAGACTGTCAAAACATAATAGAATCACTCCTAGGCCCTTTGTCTAATTAAATTTCTTTTATGACCCCTAATTATAATAGAGTCCTGTGGGAACATATGGATCATGTTCCCTGTGATAGATGATTAATTGGACCCTTATTTTATTGGACCTTTACTCTATTCCAATCAGTATTAATCAGTTTGATATTATTCCACTGGAGTAGTGATTATAAGTTCTGTATATTAGCCCCCAAAGCTGTGAACTACAGGTTGTGAATTCACTTGCTTAATTATAGAAAGCTATGATTAAACTTGTTTTTCCTTGTTATGGTGACCAAGCCCGACGTGGTGGGGGTGACTCAATGACATGCAAAGTTCCTCAGTTATTTTTGTTGCCCCTTGTCATCGCTTTATTGCCCAACATGGAGAGATGACCATGAGCATTGGACCAACAAGTAGCCCTGGTTGCTGACCTATGGCCTGCCTTTCTACCAGACCGTGTGTGTGCTCATCAGGACCCCAGATCTTTCTCATGATCTGAAATGCCCCCTTCCTCCAGGGCCTTTGTTTTATAGCGTTTGACACTCAGATAATATAGATGAAGCAAACTAAAAATACAGAATCTCATTGGTTGATAGACCTTGCCCTTGACCCTCCAGGAGGATCTCCCCAAAGTACAGAATCCTATTGGTTGACAAATGGGCAAATGAGCAGTTTTTTCTTAGGTTTCTCAATCAGGATTCAGTCAGATACATTTTTTTAGATCTATATGGAGAAGATGAGGTAGGGGGATATGGATTACACTTCTCGCTACTCTATCATCTTGACTCCCTTAAGTGTGAGACCATAACAAGTCAAAAAGTGATACCAATATTTTGGTTTGGTCCCTGAGATCAGACTCAATCCATGTGAGTACAGAGTTTAGGGACTTTGGGTCACAGATTATCATACTAATTAGCATAGAGATGTATAAGAATTTAAAGAGAAGCAAAATGGCAGATTACAGATAAAAGGTCAGAAACATTGACATGAAACCCAAGCACATGCATATTTAAAATTACTATTAAACTTACCATTTCTTCTTCTTTACTGAGTAGACTGGCACAGGACAGAAAATCTTCATACTTTGCATAAGGAATGACTGGTTCTGGAAGTTCTTGGAGATATAATTGAAGAAGAGAAGCCACCGTATGCACATCTGTGTTCCTGGAGGGATACAACATTAAAGATAGTTTTCAGTAAAAGTAAAGTGGGGCACTCTTTACTGGGCCTTTGGCCCACTAAAGTTGCACACTGTAAAAACATAGATTAATTGAAAAAATCCACAAATAGACCTAGAGAGATGGAAATTAAATAAGATGGATTCCTTGAAAAAGTCTACACAAAGGGCTCATGACTTCTTATTGCTAATGAAAATGTTACTTAATGAATATGGATTTATTAAGGTAGAAAATGAGAATTTCATAGAGTCTAAGCTTTATGTCATAGAATAGGGCATGAGCTGAGTTCAGCTAGTCAGTCAACCAGTCAACTGGCATTTATTAAGCACCTATTGTGTGTCAGGCACCGTGCTCAGTACTAGGAATATAAAAAAGGCAGTCCTTCATCTCATGGAGCTCACAGTCTAATGGGGAGACAATACGCAAACATCTACAGACAAGCTACATACAGAATAAAGTGGGGGCAGTCACAGAGGGTGATACAAAAGACAGGACATTAGTTAAAACTTGAAGAAAATCAAGGAAGCTAGAAAGCAGAGATGAGGAAGGAGAGAGTTCCAGGCATGAGGGACAACCAGTGAAATTACCCAGAGCCAGGAGATGGAGCACCATGTTCAGAAGTCAGTGTCCCTGGATCAGAGAATATGTGGAGGAGACTGAAGTATAAGAAGAGACCAGATCTTAAATGATTGAAAGCTGAGCAGGATTTGATTCTGGAGGTAACAGAGAGCCAGTGGAGTTTATTGAACATGGGAGAGGGTAAGATGATCAAACTTGTCCCTTAGGAAAATCAGTTTGGTAGCTGAATGGAGAATTGACTGGAGTGGAGAGAGACTTGAGGCAGTTGATTGCAATAGTCCAGGTGAGAGGTAATGAAGGCTTGTTGAAAGTCAAAGGATAGAAAGGTGTTGTATAGGAGAGATGTTATGAAAGTAGACATGACAGGACTTAGCGACTGATTGTACATGGGATGTGGAGGAGAGAGGAAGTAGCTGAGGATGACCCCTAAGTTACAAGCCTAAGTAAGTGGAAAGATGGTAGTAAGCTCAATAGCAATAGGGAAGTTAAAAAGAAGGAGGAGTTGGGGGTGGAGGGTGAGAGAGATAATGAGTTCAGTTTGGGATACGGTGAGTTTAAGATGTCTACAGGACTTCAAGTTCAAAATGTCTAACAGGCACTTGGAAATGCCAGATTGAAGGTGAGGAGAGAATTTAGGGATGGATAAGTAGATCTGAGGGTTATCTGCATAGGGATAATCTCTGAAACAATGGCAGTTGATCAGATCACCATGTGAAGTGATATAAAGAGAGGAAAAAAAGAGGGCCCAGGACAGAACCTTGGGGAACACTTACAGTGAAGGGGAATGATATGGATGAAGACCCAGCAAAAGAAAGAGAGGAGTGGTCAGACAGGTAGGAAGACAAAGAGAAAAGGACAGTGTCAAAAAAAATCTAGAGAGAAAAGTCCACTGGAGTGGAGTTGATGTTCATGTATGCATGTTCACATAAATGTATCTGAGAGGAAGGAAAGATTCAAGAAGATGGAGTGTGTAAAGAAACCAATAGTGTGATTGATTGGAAAAGAAGCAGGTGGAAGGAGATAAACGTTTATCAAGTACCTCTGTGTCAGGAACTGTGCTTTTACAGAAATTATCTTGTTTGATTCTCATAACAACCCAGTAATCCCCATTTTACAGTTGAAGAATTTCAGGCAAATAGAGGTTAAGTGACTTCCTTCTTGGTCATACAGTTTTGTAAGTTGAGGCCCATTATTTATTCCTTTCAGGGTTTTTCTGAACTGAAGGTATAGCTGGATGATAAAACTTTCTTGAGTTTCTTTTGAAGCTGAAAATGTATTGGCTGTGGCTCTTATCCCAATATCAGCAAATAGAGTATAAAACCAGTGGTACAATTGCTGGTAGAATTGTATGCATGGATGAGGAAAGTCACATGTTGACTCTAACTATGAATTTTCTTCTGGTCTCAGTATACCTGTCACATTCATCACTATGTGGCTGAAAAATTTACATTCTGGGTCTCCTTGGTGGGAAAAGGGTGGAGGTGGTGTTTTAGATTTCTTAATTTCCAAGAGTAACATTTATTTGAACAGTGTTCTCTCAAGGTATCTGCCTTGATCTAAATGGCTCCTGGCAGGAAGTCCATGTACTGAGAAATACTTCTCCCACAATATTTTGGCAATCATGGAAGATTTCTGCTTCCTGGTAGGATATGCCTCTGTAGCCCCTATGAAGTCCTTCCCAATATATGACATGTTCTTGCTAGCTCTTTCAAGAGATAAAAAGTCAAGACAGGAAAGTCCTAAAATGTTCCTGGTGCTAATGTTCTTCAAAGATACAGTGCAAATTGGTTCTACTTTTCCTTTGTACACACTGGGTGCAAATGTCACTTTTCTTCTTGATATCTGTGGCCACCTTGAGCCAATAACAGTGAAATCCTCTTCTTGGCTCTAGGGTTTTGTCTTGACCCATATGTCCAAAGTCATGTAAAGTTTCATGAAAACAGAGCTATGTGGCCCAGGTAATTCCAGCTGTTTCTTGGAACCATTGAAGGGATCAGGGACAATATGGCACAGTACTTCATTGCAAAGTTTTAATTTTGACAACTATCTCTACAATAAAATGGCTTCAAGACGCTGGAACTTGAGTCCTTGAAATATTTACTGCTTCACTTTTTATCTTGCAGTTCTCACAGTTATTTGTTGACCATCTTTACCCTTCATCCACAAGCAACTGAGGTAAAGAGAGTAGGTGCAATGACACAAGGCTCATAAATTCAGTGGGCATGCTCTGTGGTGGAAATCCCAAACTTTCAGCCATCTGTTTTCCATCTCTTTGATTGCTATAAACAGCTTTCATTCCTTTTTTGGATATCACTATAGTTTCTGTGCTAAGACAAGATTTCTGAATTGCTATTGGTTCTTCCAGTCTGGTAATGTAACTGAACATAAAGTTAGCTAGTGCTACACCCGTCTCTGGCAAACAGCATCTAACTTGGACCTGATCAGAATATGTCAGTGGAGTACTGTCAGTCCAAATTTAGAACTTTACTCCATAAACAATCTTTGAATTTCCTCAATGATCAGATATTTTGCAAGAAATTCCAGCTTTTGTGAAGGGGAAAACAGGTGTTGTTGGTCAGTTCTCTGTGAGCCAATGCAGCTAGGACCATCATCCTCTTGGTCCAGGGCTTCTCTTGATCTTTCCCAACTAGCCAATGGCAGCTGGCAATAGCTGTTGCACAGGTCTAGCCAGAAAACCACTGCCAATACAGAGCATTTGGTATTCCTGGCATGGTGTATTGGTGCCTTAATTCTTTTGTTTAAGGTAGAGATGTCAAACACATCACTCACAGGCCACATGTAGCCTACAACTCTCCAAGTGCAGCTAAAACCAGATTAAAATGTAATTGAGAAATATGTAACAAAACAAATAAAATACAATAAAACACAGATAACATTATATTTTAAAACCAAGTCAATATGCTCCCCACATGGATGCTTATGTATGAATTATCAACCCTTGCCAGGCCTAGAGGCCTCCCGAGGTCTTCAGTTGGCCAAACCGGATGCTCGTATGAGAGAAAGGACGTTCCAGAGTCGAACAAGGGTTGAGCTTTATTTCAGGGTCTAGTTACAAGTGCAGGGGAATTCTTCCTTAGGAGGGAAAGAGAAAGATCTCCCAAGGAGGCAAAGATCTTACAATAAGAGATTGGAAGTAGAAGTATAAGCGGGGAGAGAGGGGGAGGGGAGAGAGGAGAGAGGAAAAGCGGAGCCTTGTTGTCCTGTCCGCTCCGCGCCCCTCCGCCCAAGAGAGCTTTCAGGCTTTCCTGATCCTACTTAAGCTCTGCAGCGGCATAGTTTGCATCTGAATACCGTGCCTGTTAGGTAACTAGGTGTGCTCCAATCCGGGACAATCTCGAGGGCGGGGAGAGCTCTCTCCCATCACGTTTCTCACGGGAAGAGGCGGAAATACATGAGATAGCTCGGTTCACCTCGATTCCCAGCCGTTTCCTGGGGGGTCTCGTGAGAACTCTAAGATTTAGAAGTTCCCACCTTTATCCGCCCGAGACTGTCCACATGGAATTGAGCTTCCAACCCTAGCAAACCCTCATTTCTGTTTGAGTTTGACACGACTGGTTTAAGATGTGTCAGTCGATACACATACATATCTCTCTATTCTTCTTAGGTATCACTGTTATGGGTGGTACATATGGACTGGGTGGCTTGATATCTTCTCTGAGATCATTCATCACAGATAAAGACATTTTTCTAGATCTTTCATGGAACAGCCAGGAGTAGGAGAGCTTGGGCATATCTTGCATTCCACTTACACAATCAGATCATGTTTGTCCTCTCGCTAAGCTTCTGTCTCAACCACTCCTTTTTTTCTTCTAGTACAACTGAATACCTAACATCAAATTTCCCTGGATTAACTTCAAAGGTGGAAAGACCAGGACCCTTAGGCTGATCTTGCGACAATGACCGTATTCTTCTGTATGCTTCTATACAAGCTGAAGGGACAGTCAGAGTGTTGAGGTACAAAGTTCCAGCCCCTTGTTTGCACTGCTCTGCTACTATCCTAAACAGATGGCAACTGGTTCCAATAAAAACATTTATTCAGGTTGAGTCTAGGCATGCCAGGCCACCACATGCATTCCTTTGTTGATGCCAGCAATAACTTTCAGGAATTCTGAAGATAAGCCAGATACAGAGAGTTTTTGTAACTCAGTCCTCCAAGGCCAAAGGCTTCCAAAGGCTCTATGCATTAGGTACTTTCTTTAAGTGTTTCTTGTAGAATGAGTAGAACACAATGGTCACTTGTAGTCTGCTACTTAGAAGAGAGTTTGGTATATATTCTCAATCCTCTGTAGGAAGTATTATGAGTCTTAGTGGGAAAAACCCATTAAGAAAGACCAACAAAGTCATCACTGTCATTTGCAGGGACTGCGATGTTCTCCTTCCCCCGTCTCTGTCTTAGTTCCAAAAATGGCCCTGTAGTCCTCAACTTCTATCTTACCAAAGTTACCATTCTCTTCTCAAATGCTGTGGCCTAGATACAGGTATCTCTTAAATAAATGTAACAGAAGGAGTATCTGTCTTTCTGATGGTGTTTATGTATCATGCTAACTTACCTTCCATTCCCTTGTCTTATGACTTTTCTATATGGGACAGATTTGTCCTTGAATTCTTCTTTTCCTCTAATTACTGTGAGTTCTTCTGTTGACTCACCACCTAGTAGTTTAGTTTTCCTATACTATGAATGGGAAAATGTTCTCATAGCACTTGGAATATTTGTCATATGAGACAATTCTTGACTTATCCTCTATATATTCAAATGATTTCACGTAATCATGGGTCAGAATATGTTTCAGCACTATAGAAGCTTTAGAAATGTTTTTAGGTCAGGCCCTATGGCCATTGGAATCATTCTGGTCAAGTCTCGATACTCAGCCTCAACACCCTTCTTGCTACTCTAGTCAGGAAAAGGTCTGTTCACTTATGATAGGAATTGGGATAGCTATTCCCCTCTTCAATGAATATTTTTTCTAGACTCATTGCTATTTCCACTGTTTGTCCATGACCATAGGCTATTTTGAGTTTATTTATGTGTAAGCATGGGGTTGATTAACTTATTCAATCACACAACCACATAAAGTAAATGATAAGATGCCCAATCAATCAAAGTTCAAGAAGTCCTTGGAGCTAATGTGCTATATTGCACAGAAATTATGTTCAGATATGATTAGGAAACTTGGCCATGCTCCAGGGGTTGTGTATAAATTATTAAATAAGTTTAGAACGAACATCATTTGAGAGGTTGAAGCAAGGGTAGTTTTCTAATAAGATCCCTGAGGAGGAACCACTTGGGGGCAAGGAGAGGCTTTGGCCTGGGTATCCTCTTCCCTGCTCCTGCCTATAGGTAGAAGAGGCCTTCGTGCATTTCTAAGGTTCTGGAGGATGTGAGATTTTCCAAATCCCATGAGAATCCTAATAGCATCCCACCATCACCTGTGATCTCTAGGTTTCCCTTGGATTCTGTATGTGTTATTGGGTGAGTGTATCACTGACATGGGGCATTTTTTGTACCAACTCCATACCACCTTAGTAAAAACTCATTTCTAGAAGATGCTTAAAGTTATCTGACAAAACCGGTCATTTCTCAGTGGGAAAGCACCCAGCTAAGGACTTGAACCAACAGCATTAGATAATGACTCCCTGGATCCTCTGGGGTACCGTTATAACACTGAGGAGGAAATGTAGCCTTGGTCTGAAACCTGAGATTCTTCTTTGAGAATGTGAGTTGGAATAGGGCCAAGAGACTAGAAGGTCCATGACAGGGCCATGATTCCATTTACTTATGCCACACACCGGCTCAAAGGCAGGCCCTTTAAGACCTTCTAAAAAGCACCACCTCCTGTTACTGTGAGAGATCCATCAATTCCATGACCATTTTACTCTTTTCCTACCCTCTGTAGAGTCTTACTCAGGAGGGCTAGGGATATTCCTTGAAATATTCCTAATTTGGGATGATGATTGCTGGTGTGTTCTCAAGGGAAGCCAGTCTGTGCCTTTAAGGGCACCCAGGAACCATTTGACATACTGGTGATATGTCTCTTTCCATTATACAAGTCAGCTGTGAGGCATGATGGATAGAGGGCTGGGCCTGGAGTCAAGAAGACCTAAATTCAAATCCAGCCTTAGACATTTACCAGCTGTGTGACCCTGGGCAAGTTACTAAACCACTATTTGCCTCAGTTTCTCCAACTGTAAAATAAGGATAATAACAGCACCTACCTCACAGAGTTGTTATGAGAAAAAAATGAGATAATATTTGTAAAGTGCTTAGTGCAGTACTTGGCACTATCAGTGCTCTATAAATGCTAGCCATAATGATTAGAATTATGATTACCTAGCCACCATTTAACATATTGGTGATTACATCTCTTTCCAATATGATGGAACTATCTCTGAGTCTTCTTAAAACCATGCTGCTGGCTGAGCTAGGGAAGCTTGCCCTCCATGGACATAAAGGCTGAAGGAGGGGGAACCAATGTTGGCCTATACAGTTAACCTGCCCCTTTCAGGAAAGTTTTTTCAGTGCTTATCCATCTGGCAGGTGTCTTCATGCTACAAGAAGCTTCCATTGCCTGATGAAGGCACACATTCAGTGTTCCCTTTGGTCCTGATCTGACTCACCTTCATAAGGAGTTTCATCCCTCCCTTGTCTTTATAACTTGTTTGTAGATAGCTGTCATGTTGTTCCCATATTAGACTGTAAGGTACTTGAGAACAGGGACTGTATTTTTGCCTTTTTTTTTGTATCCCCAACACTTAGCACAATGAGTGGTATATGGTAGGTGCTTAATAAATGTTTGGTGACCTTTTTTTGACTTACCTGTCAAAAGAGGGCCTCTCTCCATGGTCAAAGGCATCTCGTAGTTCTTTCACAAGGTGAGTTTGGCCTGAACGTTGAAACAGACCTTCTTCCTTTAGCCCCCACTGTCGGATAAAATCCACACATTGTTCCACTAACATGGGGGCCAGGAAGTTCCCATATCTCTTCTCAAAGCGGACTGTTTCTTCTAGTGTCTGTCCAAAAATGCCTGACAGGGAACAAAAACAAGTGTATCTGGCATTAGGGAAAATGGTTCTGTTTATCTGTCTGAATGCTAACACATGAGAAGGAAACTGACTCTAAGCTGGACTTCATCTGTCTAAATCATCCCAAAGGACTGTTGAATAGGCATTTTCAAAGACAGTGTCATTTCTGTTTTTCTAAAGTGGGTCCTCAACAATTGGGCAAACTCTGAATAAACTGCATACTATGAACATAATGGAATAGTGTTATGCTGTAAGAAATTACAAATATGAAGAATTCTAGGTAACTTGGAAAGACGTATGTGATCTGATGCAAAATCAGGGCAATTTATACAATGGTCACCATAAAGTACAGGAAAATAGTGAGGTAACATCAGAAAAATCAGATCAGTCGCTGAGATGAATACTTAGATAAGACGGAAGAGTGCCTCCGTCCATCAAGCAGAGATGTGGCAAACTGTAGGTATGGAATGAGGCATAGAATGTCAGAAATGGCCAGTACGTTGATCTATTTAACTTAACTGTTTCTTTATTATATGAAAGGGCATTTGAGGTAGAAAGAGGACATTATAAAGCAAGTGACAGCAACACAGACAAAAGGCGTCAATAAGGCATATTTTTAGAAAGAAGAAGCCTAGGAACACTAGCCTGGTCCTGGTGCTGATCAGCAGTTGGGAAAGCTAGGTGATGCCATGAATAGAGCCCTGGCCCTGAAGTCAGGAGGATCTGAGTTCAAATCTGACCTCAGACACTTGACACTTACTAACTGTGTGACCTTGGGCAAGTCCCTTAACCCCAACTGCCCTACCCTTCCCCCTCCAAAATATCATCTTTAAGATGCATGAATCCTATACTCAGCTGACTTTCGTTTGGCCCAAACCTTCTTGTGGAACAGTGGGGAGAGTGAGTGGGAGGAGCAAAGCCTTACTACTTGTATAATCCTGTGCAAATCCCTTCGGTTTCCAAGAGTTTCCTGTTTCTCATTTGTAAAATGAGGGGATTGGACTAGAGGGTCAGTAGGGTCATGTTCAGTTGTAGCACTATGATCATATGATTCTAGTCTTATATTTTAGTAGTGACCATTATTTTTCTAACAGAAAACAGGAAAAAAATATGACTCCAAATTCATACAACTAAATTTCCATAGATTGCAACTCTGTTGACTAGAAATGGAATGATTATGTTTAAGGAAAAATGGCCTGAAAGTGGAGTGGGGGAATGCTGAAAGTGGAGTGGGATTTTCTCGGCAAAGATATCAGTGAGGAAACTGAGGCAAATAGGACTAAGTGACTTGCCCAAGGTCACACAGCTAGTAAGTGTCTGAGGCTCAACTCTACTCATTCTATCACCTAGCTGCTCCTCAAGGAGCTCACCCTATAATGGGGGAAGATAACACATAAAAAAAAGAGGAAAATGCGGGTCAGAAGGTGGTGGTGGAATTGAAGGTGCCCGACTGAAAGCACTGTAGAAAAAGCATTGATCTAGTGCTGATTTCCAAAGCACTGCTCACATGTTCTCTCATTCAATCCACACTACAACCTTGTGAGGTAGGAGGCGTTATTATTTCTGTTTCACAGATGAATTACGACATATAAAAAGTGAGACATAGTTTCTGGATGATTAAACATTCTATTAATTATTGCTTGCTGATAATTAACAAAAGGGGTTGGCCGAACTCTTGAATGCCAAAGACCTCTTATGGAACCCACTCAATGCTTAGATGCCCTTGAAAGAGTAGGTATTCCTGAGGGTGGCAGTCAATTCTGACAAGTTAATAATTAATGAGAAGAATGATATTATAATGAGGGGTGAATCATTCTAATAAGGGGCTGGGAGACGTAACTTTGAATGCTCTCATCCCAGATCACCCTCACCCTCCGGCAATCTAGATAAAGGATCTCCTCCACCCTCCCACCCCAAGCCAGAGCAGAACATAAAGGTCTTCCCTACTTGGGTGGGGACTGAGCAAAACAGAGGAGAAAGTTAATCCAGTCTCATTATCAGCAATGTCCTTCAGATGCTGACTTGACCCAATAGAAAATGAGGAGATAGGAAGGGGAAAAAAAAACACTAGATTTCCCCAAATAATTGGTTATTTAATAATAATTTCCCTCAGAAGAAATTTAGGTTGAAAGAGATTGTGATATTGAGATATGTGATATGAAGAAGAGACTTAATTAGAATAAATGTGTGGTGCTGTGATGTAGAGAAATTTCTTCTGAGCTTTCCTGTCTTTTTGGGCAATATGATTGATAATGCTTTCCTTGCCCCCCATTTTATTTTGTACATATTTTATGCATATGTGTGCACACAAGCTCAGTGAGGACAGGGACTGTTTCCTTTTTGTCATTGGCAAGCTATTTGACATAGATCCTTTCCTCTATCATCTAGAGATGAGTATTAATTTGATATAGAAAATGATGAGCATTGTCAAAGTAAATTGAAGTCCTTGAAGAAAAGAGTCTGATAGAAAGGACAAACTCCCAGGTATCCGATGAAGGAAAAAAGAGAGTGACAATTTTGGTAAATGAAATATGTAGATTCCCAGTCTCCTTTTACCTATTAGTTCTAACTTAATGAGTAACACCATTTAACTGATATAGTCCTCAGCATCCCATCTTGTCCTTATGGACTGCTGATAGGTGGGTTAATGGGCAGTGAGTAGGTATCAGAGGTGAGGAGGTCCCTCAGTAACACATAAAGGAGCTGCTGGGGTTTCCTTTACATCACCACTTAACATCTGACACTCTCCATGAGCTCCTTCTTTTGTCTTCCTACTACCAATGCTCCCTTGGAAATCATGTCACACACAAAACAACCCTATGTTCTCAACACATGTTGAGGAGAACGGATGTTGCTTTGCATCCTTCTCATTCTCCTCTCTTTTCTCAATGGAAGCACCAAGGGCAGGACAATTATACCAGGGACTCTCCCAACTATTATAATCTCTGTTTCTGCCTTTAGCTCTGGCCAGTCACTAACATAGGCAATAAATCCAGTCACAGACTGAACAACGCGAAAAAGGCAGGAGAGAAAAATGCCCTCTTGCTAAGTACTGCTCACTAAATCTGCTTTAAGAAATCCTCTTTACGGTTGAATGACCTTTTTGTTCTAACATTGAATGTAAACTATCAGGAATCTGGTCTGAGTCAGGCACAGCCTAGAAATACCTCATATGCGTCAAACTGGCAAAAACCAAAAGCAGCATCTGGTAGAGAGGCTTCAGGAAAACGCCCATAATGGAGTGCTACTGGTGGATCTGTGAACTGATAAAGTCATTCTGAAAAGCAAATTGGGACTGTGCCAAGAAGTCCATAAACTATACATCCTCAGCAATACCACCCTTAGAAATATACCCCCATGAGATAAAAGGAAAGACATATATGTACATTCTATTAGAGAGTGACTAAAGACATTATGATATGTAAATATAATGAAACCTTGCTCCACAAGAAATGATGAGATGAAAGGCAGGACCTGTATAAACTAATGTAAAGTGAGCAGAACCAGGAGACAAACTTATACAAAAAAATATGATAAAGAAAAATAATTTTGAAAAACCAGAGAATTTTGGAGAAAATCACAAAATTCTGCCAACCAGAACCATAACAAATGTATACACACATATGTATACATACATATATATACATGTGTGTATATATGTGTATGTATACATACATGTATATATGTGTGTATATAAAATGTAAACAATCTCAATTGGGCCCTCACTATGGCAGTGATTACTCTTACCTCACAGACCTGTGTCCTTCCTATAGGAATTACCTCATAAGAAATTTTTTTTTTCTCTTGGGAGGGTAGGGGGGATTACATCACTGTATATGGCAAGCTTCTTTCTGTTCTGAGATGGTGACGGTGAGACTTCTACCATCTAACAAGAGGTCCACTATGTCCATACATGAGAGTCATTCCTCCCCAACTCCACATAGTTCAATATTCATCTATTTGAAGACAGATGCTGATATCAAAATAATAGCCTCTGATCTGATAGGGAAAAAAAGTCACAACAAAGAACTGTGGCATAGAATTTTTTTCATCATGTCTGCTTTTTCATCACATTTAAATCAACTCACCTCCACCAAAAGGTGTCCATATGACACTGCGAAGAGACTTCAGCCACTCTTCCATATCATTCTGTGTGTATGCCATGAGGAGGTAGGTCTCATGGTTTGCTGACGTCTGATGTTGATCTCTTCCTATAAAAAAAACGGTGACATATCAGCAAGTCCCAGATAAAATTTTGCCACCAAGAGATTCCCCAATAACTACTGTCACACACTACATGCATGATGCAAGCACAGGGACTGTGTACCATACCAGGATCTGATTCTGTCAAACAATTTATTATTTATCCCTCTCTGTTTTGAGTATAAGTATGCCATCGGTGTCTTTATCTAAGTCACTGACAAAATGATTAGAAAGAGCTAAGGATAGAAACCTGACTTAGGAAGGAACTATCTAAAACAGAAGATCTCTGAAAAAGAGAAAAAGAGAATTGGAATTAAAAAAAATGTCATGGCAAAAGGAAAACTAACTAATCAAAACCAAAATAAAAAACAGGAAGAGCACAGGAGAGCTCTACAAAATGAGAATGCTGAAATTGAAGATGGTGTAAAGATATAATCTAAAAACTATAAATATTCCAGAAAAAAATTTTTTTAAAAAACTATGAATACCATACTTTGGAAAATTATAGGAAAGTTGCCCAAGAGTGCTGGATACATAATACAAAGTACATGAAAGAATCTACAGAATGACAGTAGAAAGCCCAAACTTAACTAAAAAAAAAAAATCACTCCAGTCAGACTTCCAAAGTACTCATTAAAAAAAATCTCATATTTCAAGTAAATAAATAAGACTATCATAACATTACTCTTTGCTTATAATAAATAAACTCAAGACAAGTAATTATTTTAGAAGTTTCCAGAAGTTGGAAAGGGTTCAACATGCAAATTCATCAAAGAGAAGCATAAATAGATTCAAATAGCAGTATAAGACTAAGAAATGCAATGTATGTTTTTATGCAGCTAGAGAGAAATATATCTGTTGGGGGGCAGTGTAAAGCATTTTTGATGGTTTTCAAATTTTTCTTTAAACAAATATTGTCTGAAAATCATTGATAAAGAAAGGAGGGCTTCAGTTAACAAAAAAATCCAAGGAACAAATAGTATGAGGGGAACAAATCAATAGAAAAGTAGGAGAAAGAGAATAATTTTTCATAAATAAAGATAGTTTATAAAAAAATTTAATTCTTCTTGATGGAAGTAGGGTGGGAAGTCCAGGAAAAAACTGGTCAAAGATTTCCAGGTAAGATAGTAAAGTTTAAAAAATTCTAGGACCCCAGATATGATAATTATTTTGCTCAGTTGTTTCAGTCATGTCCAATTCTCTGTGATTCCATTTGGGGTTTCCTTGGCAAAGATTTTGGAGTGATTTGTCATTTCCTTCTCCAGCTAATTTTATAAATGAGGAAACTGAGGCAAATGGGTTGAGTGAGTTGTCTAGGGTCACACAGCTAGTTAAGTGTCTGAGGCCAGATTTGAATTTAGAGATATGAGTTTTCTTGATTCCAGGCCCAAGAACTCTATCCTCTGCACCACCCTAGCTGTTCCTGACAAACACTCCAGCAAATACTGCAAGGGAGACCAGATGGAACAATGAACAAGAAAATCAGAGAGAAATAATAGTAAACTCATTCATCTCATTATTACATAAACAAATTATCAGAAAACTGCACACTAAGAATAGGGAATATTGGGTGGTAGTGAGGGGAGAGATAAATTGAATGTGAGCTCTGTTAAATGTAGCCTAAGACCAGCAGTCTCCTGTCCTGGCTAGGCAAAACCATAGAAGGGAAGAGGCTGGGGGAGTCCTCCCTTTGAATCCAGTTGGGCCAAGCCAAAGCTGTATTAGGAAAGGTAATCAACTCCCAGTTGGGGATATTTTTCTTAGCAAGAAGGAGTCAGAGATGGCTGATGAGACCATAGGCCAGCATCTACTTTGTGATACCAGGAAGCACCGGTATAAACCAGTGATGGCAACAGGGTGGTTGCATTCACTGCACACAGAATTCTAGTAGTAGGATCCATAGCACAGAAACAAAAAAAAAACAAACAGAGGTTCCAAGAATGTAGAAGGATATAGAGTTTGGATATAGTGCAAAGTCTCAATCCAAGAAGAAAGGTTATGAGAAAATAAGAAAACTCCACACTCAAAGAAGAAATACTGTGGATTAGGAGAAGTCTAAGTAATAAACCCAGAAAAGAAAAATTACATAATAAGTACTATAGAACCTCAAAGGGAAAAAAAATTACTTGATTACAGCGACTGTAAGAAATGAAACACAAGGGAAAAAATATGAAAAATTTTGAAATATATGAAAAAATATTAAAAAACTGATCCTTTTTGATCTCAGAAGCTAAGCAGGGCTAGTTTAGGTTAGTATTTAGATGGGAGACTATATAAGAATACTGTGACTGAAAGCTTCCAGGCTTTTTGTTAAAGAGTAACCTCTAGAGTCAGGGTTCAAACTCTTCTTCTCCTGTCAGTTCCTGTGTGTGATTTTGGGTAAATTATTTGGGCAAATCCCTGGGCTTCAGTTCAAAGTTAGAGTTGGACAAGATGGCCCGTGAAGTCTCATCTAGCTTTTTTAAGGAAAAAAGAAGAACCTAGAAGGAAAAGTTTATACATATCATTAATATAGGGAGTACCACCATGTGTATAAACTTCTACCTTATAACAGAACGCAGAAAACTATAAGTGGTGAACTTCTTGGAAAAAAGAATGAAACAAACAGAAGTAAATGACTCCATAAGACAACAAACAATGTTGGCATAAAATAAAAAGAGCAAAAGTTTAGAAAATCATGGAAGGTATCCACTATCAAAAACAAGTGACTTGGAAAAAAAATTTGAGGAGACAGAATTTAAGAATCCCAGAAAATCATGAACAAATAAAGGATGTGGATATTATACTACAACAAATTATTTTTAAAAATTGCTCAGATCATTTAGAACCAGACAACAAAGTGAAAAGGGGAAAAGAAATATAAAAAAAAAAAGACAGTTCAGCTCCTGAAAGAATTTCCAAGTTGAAAACATTCAGGAATATCATAACATATATCAAGATTTTCCTGGTAAAAGAAAAAAAATGCTGCAGATATCCAGAAGAAAGCATGTAGATACAAAGGATCCACAGTCAAGATCATATCAGATTATACCGAATCTACTGTGAAGGATCAAGGACCAACTTTTGCCTGTCTTTGTATCCCTAACATTTAGAACAGAACCTGGCATACAAGAGGCACTAAATAAATGTTTGTTGACGACTTGAGATGAAATTTTGACAACAGTATTTTGAAAGATGAGAGAAAATGCGTATAAGAAAAAATGGACCTTTGACCAAAGACTGTAATGTTAAGGGAATTTGAAGAACTTCCCTGCCCCTTAATAGGCCCATGTGACTTGCTTTGAGCTTTGTCCCTGCCTACAACCTGAGTCACATGGAATGGATGGTGGGAGGAGCTTGCCTAAAGGGTGGAACAGGAAGAGAGAGTGAGGGAAAGCTGGGAGAGGGCAGGCAGAGCAGAGCAGCTAGCATGAGTAGGAGAGGGAGGGATTTTGCCTAAGGGAGCTTGTTTGTGGGGAGGCCTGATGAAGGGAATGCTTGGGGTTGGCGGCACTCCCTATATTAACGATGTGTATAAACTTCTTGGTTACCATGGTGGAATTGGCTTTCTGATATCTGAATATTTTGGTTTCATCTTTGAGGAAGAGAATTTATATTTTGCAAATTTACCCTGGAAATATGCTTATCCATAGTGGTTGCTGTGGGTATTGCACTGGCCTTACAAGGACTTTTAAGCAATCTTGATCAAAAGGCTATGAAGAATTTTGGAGGGTGAACACAAGAGAAATCTAAAGCAGTGAATGCATTTGAGCAACTACAACGAAATAAGTGATGATGGAGGGCTTATACTCAAATAAAAAAGAAAGAAACAGGAAGAAAAAAAGTTTACATGATAATTTTGTTGCATGTTTGAAATACCAAGTTGTACGTAGGACATTTGCAGTTCCATGTGCAATAATCTTTTTTTATTGTACTATGTTATGGAAATGTTTATTTTATTCCATAAACAAACAAACAAATAAAGAAAGAAAAGAAAAGAACCTCATTGTCTTCAAGGGTCTCACAGGGAGTAAGGAAACCAAATTCAAGGTCCAGGTGGTGGTTTTGCTGTTTTGTGGGCTTTAAGATAGGGGGGAAAAACCAAGAGGGGAAAGGGAAACAAATCACTAATAATGAAAGAAGTAATTATTTTTCATTTATCAGAAGAGTATGCAAACATAAGTGGGAGTAACAGACATCATATAAACCTTATTCTTATCTGAATGAAGTAAAGAATGAATAAATACACAACCAGAGAAACACCTAAGAGTTTGATATAGAAATACATCAGACTCAATAATGAAACATGTAGGGATAGGGTGAAGGGAGGAGATTTAAGAGAGAGGGTGGTGTTGGGAAGGGGATATTCACAAGCATCAACTTTGAAGGGTGAATCATTAAGAGGGGATTAAAAGGAGGGAAAAAGTATAAGAAATGGTGACTGGGGTCTGGGCTGGGGGAAGAGAAGAAGGACAGAAGAACAGGATGAGAAGAATTTAAATTATAGATTATCAAGGTTTACTACATTCCCTTTCTTTCCCCATATTCTTTGTGAATTAGGACAGGGACTGAGAAAGGAAAAAAAAAATTATAAGAGATTAGACTGGAGGAAAACACACAGTAATGAGAATGAGATTAATTCACCCAATAAACAAAAGAGTATTAGGATAAAGACCGATGCTATGTTATTTTTAAAAAAATAATAATAATTTAAATGAAAGATTAGGAAGGAATTTTAAAAAAGGATTGAAGTAGAAGGTACTATGCCATAAGAGAATTTTTTAAAAGTGCCTGTAGCAATCATGATATGACAAGAAAAGTAAAAGCAAATGTGTTTATTATAATATTAATAATAGCTAATTCGTGTCACTTAAAGAGTTACAAAGTGGCTTCACATATATTATTTCGTTTGATTCTTAAGAGATGTTAAGTTACTTCCTTAGTTATTCAGCTAGTGTTTGAGAAAGAATTGGAACTTAGATTTTCCTGACCCAAAGTCTAGTATCCAATTATTCTTATAGGCACCATAAATAAGGAAATTACATTAATACTAGCATATACCTTAACATATATATGGACTGAATAGCATAGCATCTCAGTAGCTAGAGTTATGGGAAGAAACAGACAACCACACTGAAGTGCAGATGTCAGTGTTCTTTCAAATAATGTACATCTTACAAAAAAAAAAGTAAACAAGGAAAAAGCTAAATGCCTGAATATCATTACTGAAAAGTTAGATATGACGAATATCTGATGATTAATGAATGATAATTGAAGAGGTATATAGATCCTAAGATTTGAACAGGACATTTACAACAACTGATGGATTTAGGGCACAAAAACTTAATAAATGAATATAATGCATGTGTATTAAGTATTAGTATTAAATATATTAATTAACATGCTAATATATTATAATAATAAGTTAAATAAACATTAAAATTCTAATCAGAGGCAGAGGTGGATCTGCCTGCCATAATTCTCTTCTCCATTTAGACCATCCTACACTTAGCTCTCAAAGTGATTTTCCTCCAGTGCAAGTCTGACCATGTCGTCCCCTCTACTAAATAAACTCTAGTGGCTCCCTATCACCACCAGGATCAAATATAAAGTTCTAGAGTTGGCATTCAAAGCCCTTCATAACCTGGTCCCCCCTCCTACTTTCCAGTCTTTTTATATGTTACTTGTCACCATGTACTTTGGGATACAGTGACCCTGACCTCTTCGATGTTCCTTGAATAGGACACTTCATTTTCTGACTCTGAAGCATTTTCAATGTCCATTCCTTATATATGTAATTTTCTACCTCCTCATCTCAGCTTCTTGGTTACTTTGACTTCCTGCAAGTTCTAGTAAAATCTCATCTTCTACAAGAAACCTTTTACAATTTCCCTTAATACTAGCACCTTCCCTTTTTGATAATCTCCAATTTATACCATGTATATCATTTATACATGGTTATTTACACAGTATTTCTCCCACAATGCTGTGAACTCTTTAAGAGTAGAGACTGTATTTTGTTTTTCTTTGTATTCCTAGTGTTTCGCACCATGCACACAGTAAGTGCTTAATAAATGCCTGTTGACCAGCTGACTAAATAGGAGAGAATACATATATTTCTCAATAGCTCAGAGTATCTTTACAAAAATTTATCAAATACTGAAGAATGGTAGAATCCTAATGTAAAAAGAAATAATAATTATATTTATAGACCAAAATGCAATTAAAATAATAATAAAGGAAATATGCACCTAATACTTAGAGATAAATAATAATATAAGAATATAAATTTTTAAAAACTAAGTATTTTAAAGACAATGATAGTGGGAAAATATATCTAAACTTGAGGAATGAAGTCCTCAGAGGAAAATTTTATCTCTGAAAAAATATTAACAAGCAGAATATGAGAGAATCAACATAATAAACTTGCAGGTTTAAAAAAACCCAGTTGAATAAATTAACAGCCCTGAAACAAATACAAGTGAATAAATCTTGAAAATTAGAGGAGAAATAGGGAAAAATGAAACATAAAGATTATAGAATTAATAAAAGAGAGGATTTTTTCTTTAAAAAAGAAAAGCAATAAAATTGTTATCCAGTAAGAAACTTAATCAAGAAAAAAAGAGAGGAAAATCAAATTATTTAAGTAAAAAATGAACGACATGAATTCACAATAGAGGAAATTTTCAAAATTACAAGTACATAATAATATACTAGCAAAACTAAGAATTCAAAAGTAGATGAGTATCTACTCTCACATACTCAAATAATAATAATACCCCCTCATTGAAGATGCCCTCAGTTTATCCATAGATGACTTTTATAAACCTTTTGTGGAGATATGGAAGTTGGACTATAACTAGGTAATAATTGATGTTCTTTCAGACATCTTTTTTTGGGTACTAATAAGGTCCTAGATGTTCCCCCCCACACCTTTGGTCTCTTCTCCTTCTTCTGATGTTTTGTATATTGTTCACTCAGCGACCTCATGATTGTATCACCACATCATGGGTCTCCTCTAGAGTGGCTATTTCCTTTCTATTCTCCTGAATCATTTCTACAGCCCATCTAAGCATTTCAGGGACTGTGATACTGGAGTCAAAATATGGTGGGGTCACACTATCCTTGATGGAGAAAATTATTGATTTTTTTCATGAATTTTTCCATTTTTCATCCCTCCATTGTCATCCTTGTATGCCCTTGCTATACAGTTTTGCTTAGTTGGATACGATTCTCGATGAGTTGGCTTTAAACTAGTTTCACATGGAGTCATTTACTTCTGTTTGTTTTGTTCACACTCTGCTGCCTATTCTGCTTTGGGACAGTAGTGCTCATAATTATCCATCATTCTCTTAGTAAGATTCTACAAGTGAATTTATATTCTGATCCAGTGTTGCTTTTGTTAGCCACCTCTCTCCATTTAGTAAGTAAGTATGATGTTTGCTGATTACAGTGTTTTGTAGGATTTTTTGGTATCCTTGTTGGAGTAATTATTTCACATTGTTTTAATTTCTACTGCAATTACTATAGTTGTCATTATATTTGTGGTTCTTTGGCCATTTGGTTCAAATTTATGATGTCATTTTTTTATTATTTTCTCATTTTTTTCTTTCCTCTTCTCCCTACTCTTCCTTCTTCTAAATTTTTATCTTAATTGTGACTAGTTGATGCTCTGATTTAACAGGTATTTCACTTCATACTAGCATTTTCCTGCCTGTTAAAATATAGTCGATTTCATTTTTTGAGGTATTACTTGATTCTCAGCTTGCCCAATGTCTTCCATTTGTTTTCAACTATCGATGTGTTAGACTTTTGTATAATCAACAGTTTCTTCATGTGAAACGCAATTTTCCATATATTCCTGCCTATCCTCACCTATTTCCATCTTTGCATTAAATTAACAAAGTTATCAAAATGTATGGTGATTTAATTTGGAGTATCTTATCAAGTTTTATGTAGACTATCTCTTTCATTTTATCCTTTATATTAGTGCATAAGCTGAAATTTATCTGTAGTACTGTTGAAAGGCTACACACATGCAAAAAATTTCATGATACATATGGTTATCACACACACACACACACACACACACATATATATATATATATATATATATACACATATATACATATGCATATACAGTTTGGTAAAGCCAAGAATATTTGTTATTGGGGCTTCAAAGAATGCTTTCTTTCTGGGAGTTTCCAATTGCTGAGAAAATAGGAAAACATTTGGGAAGAAATTATTTTTATCAGCATGTTACAACATGTAATAATAAGTTTAAAATGAATATAAAATTGACAACATAAAAAATTAGAGATGAATCTTTAACAATTATCATCAGGAAAAGAATTCTTAAATGAAGTATAGAGGAGCTCATAAAAGATAAAATTAACAAACTCAAAGTTCAGAAGCTTTTCTATGAAAAAAATAAATGCACATACAATTTTTAAAATAGTGTAGTGGAAAATATTAGTTGCATCAACTATTATTGATCAAAACAGTATAGGGAACTGTTACAAAAAGAGAGTCTTAAAGCCTTTCCCTAATAAAACAAGTCATCAAGAGTGAAAATTGTCTTTCAAAAGAATTTAGACTGTAATGATCATATAAAAATATGCTCCAAGTCATTAATAGCAAGAGAAATAAAAATTAGAACTACTCTGAAGTCTCACTTCACATATTAGTAAGAGTGATCAAATTAATAAGGGTAATAAAAATGGAAATAGTATTACATTTGAAATTTTACAAGAAAAATCAACTAACCCACTCAAACATTTTACCCCAGTAAAAGTTTCCTAGCCCAAGAAAGTCAAAGATATAAATAAAAGTCCAATGCATACCCAAATATTCACAGTATCATTGTTTGATAACAATAACTGGAAAAAAGTGAGTACCCATCAAATGGTGCAATGGCTTTGCAAACTATGGTACATGATTATAATGAAATAACATTGTGTAGTATAAAGGATAGATCTGAGGAATTCTGAGAGATGTAGACTGGTATGAAGTGATGCAAAATTAAATGAATAGGACCAAAAAATAATAATAATGTACTACAATAACATAAATGAAAAGATCCTTAAACGGAAGTAAATATATAGTGAACCCTACTGTACATCATTCCTTACTAGTCCTAGGACCATTACGGGCAAAATGTTGTGCAAATGGTCAGTGTCTATTATATAGTATGCTTTTGCTTGATTGTTTTCCTTTGTTATAGTTAAAGATTCTATCTGAATTAAGATCTGCATTTTCAGAAATGACTATGATGTGGCATAGTGAATAGGGCACTGGATGTAGGCTTAAGAAGATCTAAGTTAAAATCCAGCCTCAAACACTTTCCACCTATGAGATCCTGGACAAGTCACTTAAACTTTCTTGGTTTCAGTTTCTTCATCTGTAAAGCAAGGATATCAAAGTACTTACCTCATATGGTTATAAGGATGAAATGAGATACTATAGGTAAAACCTTTTGTAAACTTTAAGGCATTAGGTAGTTATTAGCTATCCTTTTTATTACTGTTATTTTAAAAGTGGTTATTCATTCATTTTGAAAACAATATATTTTTCATAAATTTATGCTAAATCTTAAAGTCCAAATATCTCAATTATTTCCACAAATAAAAATAATTTATGAATTTTTATTTAGAATAACAAATCTATTGAAAGCCTCCCCAAAATAAGAATGGAAAGAACCAATCACATTACTTTTTTTTCCCCAGGCAAATAAAACAATATGAAATCATAGGAGAATGACGAATGTTTGAATTTACTGGGGGAAAGAAAAGACTCAACTCTTTCACTTATTTTCCCCAGTGAATTCTAATGTTCAATCATTACTTTATGATTTCATAATGCTTTATTCCTCTAACATTAGAAAATTACATTCATTGCCTCTTTATAAGCAGACTAGAATGTTCTTCTTGACTCTTCTCCTGCTGTTTTCAATCATTTATTCCACTGTTGTTGTATTTCCCCAGGAAATCTAAATTTGAATTCAAAAATACTTTCTGAAAATGGAATCTGGGACATTGTCTATTCAATAAATGAAATGGTTTGAAAACACCATATATACAGAAATACAGCTAAGGAACATGAAGCAAAATTAAATACTTATACCATGTATAAGTCAACAGGACTTTATCCATTTTAATAAGTCCTTGTTGTTGTTCAAAAAACCAGCACAATATAAAACAGTCCTTGCTGCTGAATGTGGAGGATGCCCAAGTAACACTTCTATCTGCCTGTTACTCTTAATTCTCTTTCCTTGGTAAATAGAAGCATCTACCGAGTGTCACCATGTGCTTGCATGCTTTCTCTACATGTGTATTGTCCAATGAATTACTTCCCCTTAAATATTTCAAGAGATCAGGCTTATATATTCAGACTCATCAAAAGACAAAATGTGCATTGTTGACTTCCATCTTTCTGTCTTTTTAACTGGAACAGTATGTTAATGAAAATATATATAACTGAATTCCTAATTAATTTATGGAATTATGAAATGGGCACAGGCCTGTCTAGTTCTTTGGGTACTCACAGGGAAAGACCAAAATGGCAGCAGGGAATAATGCTTTAATCATTCTTTAACAAGGTGTGGAGGGTGCCGAGGCACAGAAAGTACAGAGCCAAGTTGCAAAAGGGGCACAGGAGGCAGAGGGCATGGGGATAGGGATGAGGTAGTGTAATGTTAATCAGATCTTTCCCACCCACTGATAGACTTCAAGTACCTTTTGTTAATTTCTACTGAGGCAATGGGTCAGAGGGTCCTGCCCTCCAGCTCTGAAAAGTGGTGAAGTTTTGCTTTGGGGCTTAGTTTGTGAAAGAAGGTTTGTGTGCCCAATGAGACTCTGGGAAGCTGCTAAGGAGCCCGTCAGTTTTGAAAACCTAGTTGTCGGTGCTTTTCTCTCTGGTAACTATGTAGGTATTGCTTACAGTCAGATGGTTGGAAGCCCTGTCTGTTGATCTTTGTTTCTCTGTTTGTATTTTCTCTGAAGTTCAGGATGCTGACTTTTTCTCCTGAACTAAGTGCTCGATTAAAGTGACTGTTGACCCCTCAAAAGTTGCTTTCTTTTTAGAAATGCAGATCTAAGAAGCTGTACAGCAGGACTTCCTGTGTATGTTGGGGTCCTTGCTGATACAGGTGGTGGAGGAAGCCAGGTAGCATAGAGAAGAGAATGGGGAAGAGGAGAGTCACAGAAAGTCTCTCATGGAACCATGGATTGAAGTTGGGAGCATTCAACAACATGAACCCAGACGGATGAAGGAGGGCTCGGGGGCAGGAGTTTGGGGGTCTCATTTTTATAGGGTTTTGGTAGGAAACAGACTAACTCTTATCTGTGCCACTTTGGGATTATATTAATGTATATTAATATATGGTAACATATCCACATCCTCTCGAAGCTGTCAGCACCATTTGGTATTCTGCTGGTGGATCTCCTCTGAGCCTTACATATCAAGGGACCAAAAGGCCCTGACAACAAGGCCTAGTTGGTTTCCCCTGATTTAGCACATAGTCTCAGGATGTGATTTTTTGGTTAGTATATGATAGAGTATATAAATTATGCTCCTTTGATCTTTGGGACATTCTATATGTTTGTGACTTCTAGGTTCCCCTTTCTATTCTTCCTTCTATTGGTTCTTTATATGGGCTACTTATAAACTTACTATACTGGCTAGAAGAGAGAGGGGCCAGGGAACCAGAGCAAGATAGAATTTTAATGATAATAATAGTAACAATAATTGCTAACATTTATGTAGCATTTTAAAATTTGTAAAGTGTTTTACATACATTACTTAATTTTATCTTCACAACAATCTTGGGGCTTAGGTACCATTAGAAGAGGGAAAGTGACTTGTTCCAGTCACACAATTAGTGTTTGATCTAGGTTTTGAACTCAGGTCTTCCTCCCTCCATTTCTAGCACTTAATCAAGCAAATCCAGTATGATAGTATGCACTGTCATGCAAACGAGTCGCTCCTTTTAACCCAATGATCCTTCCTAGGACTTTAGCTCCCAAATATCAACTCAAATACAAAAATGTGCACATTCTCAACAATGTTGGGAATTGTAATCCATTTATGTCCATCCTATTAAACTTTTGCTAAGTCTTTCTAGAATTTTGTCACAGGGAGTTCACTCAACCTGTTGGGACCTTCCATATTTTGGCTTTAACATTGTGAGGCTACTATTGTAACAGAGCACTGTCGATGAGGATGTCTGTCCCTTACTCCTCTTTCTTAATAAAAATTTTGATATTTTTTATAGCTCCTTATTACAATCTGTTCACACCTACCATGTCTATTACCACCATCATGTGTCACTGTTGCTGAGTGACATTGATTGATAATTCTCAAAGGCCACATCTTGTAACTCATAGCCATACAATAAAACTTTTAGAATGTAGTTATTAAAAAGAAAGGGTTTTTTTTTTCAAGAAGAAATTTCAGATCATTAAAGAAATTCTGTAATTTCCCCAAAGCAACCCAAATTGCTATCCTTCTCCTTTAATTCTAGATCCAGCTGACTATTTTCAATGACTTTCCAAGACAGATTTACTCATAATGGATGAGCTCAACAGGTTATTCATCTCACTGCGTGTCATAGTCTGGACAACGGGTATTCTTCACCTACTTGTATTTTCCTGTGTGGATGGTTAGGCCAAACTCTTTTGAGTTGTTATGGATCTCCTCCAGGGGTTCTTGGGTAAGACTCACAGTCCTGGATGTGCTTATAGAGGAGGTAGAAATAGCACTAAAGAGAACAAAGACGGAAAAAGCAGCTGGATTAGATGAAATTGACATAGAGAAGACCTCTCCTAGAGGCAACACACCTGTGAGAGTATCATAGGACTGACTGATTCATAAAGGGACCACAGGTGTGTGAGTTGTGTGTGTGGGAATCTTATACTTTATTAAGTCACAAAAAAGATGCCTGGGAGAACATTGGCAACTGCCAATCAATATGCCTATTTTCCCATAAAATGACCATTTGAGCAGCAAAATTCACTGCTGCTCTATTTGTAATGATCAAGAAAGTATCCTTAGATAAGTGGAAAATGGTTGAATAAATTATATTATTATAATAAATTATAAATATCTTAAATTCTAAAATATGGAATAAATAATAGAATATAAATATAAAATAATAGAATAGATCATATATTGAAGTAGATTAATATACTTTACTGTATATTATTAATAATATAATGGTACAATTATAATAATAACATTGCTAATATATGCATATACTTTACTATAAAATGATATAAAGCATATAAGGAAATACTAAATAAAATTATTCAAAGTAAAACCAGCAGAAGTATAACTGCATATATTGAGTGCAACTATATAGAAGGAAAGAAGGAAGAAAGGATAGAAAAGAGGGAGCGAGGGGAAGTAGGGACTTCCCATAGCCAGAAGGGGACATAAAACAAACATTTTGAACTCTTATGTACTTTTTATTAATTTATTTGATTCTTCTTTGTTAAATACTAAGAGTTTATGGGCTTCTTTGACTAATTACAGTTTTGACAGTTATATATATATATATATATATATATATACATATATATATATAATTTTTAAAGATTTATCACATGGTAAAATAAAAAATCATAAACTTTCACAAATATTTACCCAGGTGAAAAAAAATCATTTGTTAGGCCATCTTTTAGGAACCATATTTAAATACAACAAAAAGGGAACAGGATAAAATTAAACAAAGAAAACTGCCATCTACCTTCATTCCCCTATTCTGATACATTACTTTCTCTTTTCCATCTCAAGATTTTCTGGGCTATAATTAACCAAAGCCACGACAGTTATTAAGGTTCTAGAATGTAGTGAGGTGCTCATGTACCATAAAATGCAACGAAAAACAACTTTTAACTTAAGTTAAAAGGGACAGAACTTACAAGGCTAAAAAAGATAACTTAGAAAAAACAAAAGGCGACTGTCTCCTCATGACTGGAACACTCTCCCTTTTCACTTCTACTTCAAGAACAAGTCCTTCAGCTGTTAGTGCATAGCCCTTAAATCATTGCATGTATTTCATGCATTCATTCATATATAGATAAAGATTATATATATACACACACATACGTATATATGTATATATAATATATATTAATAATATATTATAATAATATAATATACTAATTATATATATAAATACCTACATATATACATACGCACACATATATATATATATATATACATACACACACACACACACACACATACATCAAACTAGGAGGAGAAGACCCTCAGTGTTGCTGTTCCAAATAGAAACAATTACCATTGACATTCACTTGAAGGTCCAAAATAGAGCCATTAAGTGGAGCTTGGATAGGGACCTATTGTGGCCCCATCCATGAGCTTTGGAGTGAACTGTGAGAGAAAGAGGAAAGAAGGAAGGAAAAAAGGAAGAAAAGAGGGAAGGAAAGAAAGAAAGAGAGAAAGAGAAAAGAAAGAAGGAAGGAAGGAGGGAAGGAAGGAGAGAGAGACTTTCTACTTCTATGTAAACATGTTGTTTAATTTAAGTTCCTTGAGGACAACCAGTATTGTCTCCCTTTGGCGTTTGTATTTCCAACATGGACAACAGTCCCTAACACATAAGGACAGGCCCTGGATCTATGACTTCTGTGGTACAAAAAGCTCCAAAGTAAGGAAATTTCTTCTTCTAATGAAGGTTGACACTTTCTCTATACCTTATCAGCCTTGATGGTTACCTGGAACACAGAGAGTTAAGTGACTTGCCTGACTTTGAGGCTGGACCTCTATCCAACTGTAGAGAGGTAGCCTTGCTGCCTCTTCAGCGATCTCTTTGTTGTCTCATCCAATGGCCTTTTCTCACTCCTCATTCTCCATAACCTCCACAGCCTTTGACACTGTTGGTCACTTTCTCCTCGTTGATACTCTCTTCTGTCCAGGTTTTCTGGGCATTACTCTCTCCTGCTACCTCTCTGACCACTCCTTACTCTCCTTTGCTAGATCTTCATCCAAGTCATTCTCTCTAACCATAGGTATCCCCCAGAGCTGTCCTGGGTCAGTGTCCCCTTCTCTCCTGACACTGCCACCATACTGGTACAGGCTGTCATCACCTCATGCTTGGCCCATAACCTGATGATGGGTCTACTTGTCTCAGGTCTCTCTCCACTCTAGTATATTGTCCATTTAGCCACTAAAGTGATTTTCCTAAAACACAAGTCTGATCATGTCACTCCCCTACTCAGTAAACTCCAGTGGGTCCCTATTTCCTCCAGGATCAAATGCAAAACTCTGACAGCCATTCAAAGCCCTTCCTAACCTAACCCCTTCCTGCCTTTCTGGACTTTTGTGGCACTGGTCTCCTGGTTGTTACGGGAACAAGACATCCATCTATCTCTGCTCCAGGCATTTTCTCTGGCTGTCCCCCATGCCTGGGAATGGTGTCCCTCCTCATCGCTGCTTCTTGGCTTCCTTTAAGTTCCAATTAAAATCCCATCTTCTACAAGAAGCCTTTCCCCACCCCTCTTAATTTGGTGCCTTCTCTGTTTAGTGATTTCCTTTTTATCCTGAATATAACTTGCTTTGTATATATTTGCTTGCACATTATCTTTCCCCTTAGACTCTAAGCTCCTTGAGTGCAGAGACTGTGTTTTGGCTCTTTATATCCCTAGTGCTTGGCATGGTACTTGGCACATAGTAGACGTTTACAGATGTTTGGCTATCATATCTGTAAATGCCTTGAGCAAGCTGAATTTAGATGGCTCATATGAGCATACACATCTTACATGGGTAACATATCATTTTCATAGGAAATATACAGTTTGATCTTCCTTTGAGTGAAATAGGTAAGACCCACCATGCAACTGAATTCCCAGTCTGCAACGGCAGATGAATTTAGAAGACAAACATTTTTTTGGTAAACTTTTGTCCATATCCATATTATATATATTCTGAAATATCTAAAGAGAACTTCTCACAACCTTTCCTTGTTTAGTAAACACAGAAAATGAAGGGAGTGACCACAAAGAATCAGTAAGACCCCAAGAATATTTCATGCTAGACTAACTCTATTTTCTGACAGTCAGCAATACAGTATCAGTACAGATCAGGGGAATGTATAGAGTTTGCCTCAATTATAATAAAACATTTGATACATTGTCTCATAATATTCTTTTGGGAAAGATGAAAGCACATGGGCTATATATAATTGGGACTTGTACAAGGGCCAAACTCAGACAGTCAGAATTAAAAAATAATAATTTTAATTGATATTTAACCAGAGCTCAAATCATTTGTTTCACTTTCTTCTTTTGGTGGAAGATAACCTGGCCTCTGTTTCATTTGCATAACTTTCCTTATGGGTTGGGGGAAAAATGATTACTTTTCCACTAGTGGGGAACCTACAGCCTCAAGGTCATATGTAGCCCTTTAGCTCCTCAAGTGTGGCTCTTTGACTGAATTCAAACTTCACAGAATAAATTCCCTTAATAAGAGGATTTGTTCTGTAAAACTTGGGCTTGGTCAAAAGGCTGTACCTGAGGACCTATAAGGTCACAGCTTCCCCAACTCCTGCATGCTTCTCAAGAATTATTGTATGCTTCTTGAGGTATTATGACTAGGTATTATGACTTCTAGCTTTAAGTAAGGATGCTACACCTGGGATATGTATAGCCCTGGCAGCGGGTGGGGGGCTGTGGGGGGCATGGGGGAGTATCTCTGTCTACATAAACAATTTCATTTAAAATGTATTACAAAATTCCTGGACTTCTGTAAGGTATACTGATTTATCATTGTTATAATGGAAATTAAAGTAACTAAAAGATTTTAAAAAATTTTTAAATTTTAATAAATTTAATAAATAATAAACAAATGTAATAAATGTTTCTATTGTATACAAAATTCTCACTAACATATTTGAGATAAAAATCACTTGATCTCTGGATTTCTTTGAAAATATAGGACAACTGGACATTCCAAGACAAACTTTTTTGGGACAAAGAGAAAAGGGAGATGATTTCACAAAATTCCAGATCGGGGTGTGTGTGTGTGTGTGTGTGTGTGTGTGTGTGTGTGTGTGTGTGTGTGTGTGTGTGTGTGTGTGTGTGTGTGTGTGTGTGTGTGTGTGTGTGTGTGTATGAACCTATTAACCATCTAATGGTGGTTTGAATAATTATTGTAATCTAGGTTTCTTTATTTCACTGCTGTAAGAAAAATTTGTAAAGATTTTGGGGTTAGTTAAATATTTTAGGCTACATTATGATTACATTTTTATTAAAATACTACTTTTTAAAAATTTTCATTTTAAAATAATGTTAAATTATATATCTGTGTGTGTATATGTGTGTATGTATACATATATGTATGTGTGGAGAGAGAGACAGAGACAAAAAAAAAGACAGAGACAGACACAGAAAGAGAGAGAAACAGAGATGAGAGAGGAAGGGAGGGAGGGAGAGAGAAGAGAGCTCTGCTAACTTCTGGTGCCCATTCAAATGAAAGATGTAATTTTAAAGACTAAACAAACAAACAGAGAAATCTTCATTATGTTTATTCATAACATGACAGTTAAATTGAACTTCATATAGTTAGATGATTTAGGAATTATTTCTGCATTTGGCTTCAAGTTTGTTTCTATTTTATTTAACTAAGTATGTGCTTCTGGGATCACACACGTAAACTTGGAGGGACTGAAGTAATTTTTAAGGCATAACCATTTTTCTCTAAATTCAATTTAGTATAATTTGTCCTTTATTGCACTGTGGTTTTTTTGAATATTTATATTCTCCCCTCCTGCTCTCTCTGTTTATGTGTATACGTATGTATATATAGAATATTTGTGTGTGTACGTATAAATGTGTATTTACACACATATGTACATGCATACATATATTCTTCCATAGTCTAACAATATTATTTTGTCCTTTTGATTATATCTATATACTATGAACGTCTTATTTGTTTACATAAACAGAGTCAAAAGGTGTATGTTTCATACTTTATAATATGTAACTGTATTATACCAAACCAGTGGGCTGACTCTGACACACTTCTTAATCCATTTTGTCCTGGTACTGAGAAAACACTACTTTAGACAAACACGTTCACCATTTGTATTGGGATTACACATACACTGGCTAAATAAACAATGCCGCCATATTGCAAACAGCTTCTCTGTGTTTCTGGCCACATTTATAAGTACATCAGAACAGAATATACTTTGTTCTTAAGGAATTTTGTGAGACGGAAAAAAATAAACCTTTTAATATTTGCAAACTTAAAAACAGAAGTCCTATTTTACATCATGAGCAAGTAAGACCCCAGACGATTCTCTCCAAAGGTCAGCTCACTTCGTGCATAGAAGAAGCCAAGAACATCCAGGATGCCTATTCTGGAAAGGAGTTAAAACTTCTATCTGAAGACACTTTAGAGTTAGCTTTAGCCTGGCCATTCTGAATATAAAACAGATCTATCATTTGACAGTCACAGTTAATTATGCTTCTCAGACCAGTATCTAGAATGGTAGAGAGAAAACGACCACCCACAAGAGCTATAAATAAACTGAGTCAGTTCCTAAATAAAAGGTGACAAAATCCCTCCAAATACTAAAAACAAACGCAGTCAATACCTGGCTGGGTGCTTCTAAGTGAACAACAAGGCTTTTTCTGTACTCTCTGATGCCAGCTCCAAATGAAGGCCCTTTGAGCCTGGTAGACGGGGCAGGTGCTGCTGTTGGGAACTTCTCTGTGCCTGCACATTTGAGACAGCCTCTTTTATTATCTCTTGGCTCATTGCTATTTCTACCATGACCCCATCACCCAGAAATGGAAACTATAACCTCTCTTCCTAGTATTAATGAGGTCTCAAAACTATCAGCCTTGGGCAAAAAATACTGTGAGGAGAGTTCAGGCAGATCAGAAACAGAAGACAAGGAGAGCCAAGGAGAAACCCTAACCTCCAAGGATTAAAGGTTTTCAAGTTGGACTGAGTTCTATAAATGGAGGCCAAGACAAGATGAGGCCAGAAGGGCAGTGAATCTGAAAGTTTGAAAAAGAGTGACGTGTGCTCACCAAATGCTGCCTGTGCTAATTCTGCACTAATGACCCAAGCGTTTATGACTGCATCTTTCTCATTGGGAATGGAAATCAAGAAACTTTTTTTTTTTATCATATTCCTTGAGTTATACAGGCAATGTAAAGAAAAGTCCCATAGAATTACAGTATTTGTGTAAATCACTATAATCCATGTTAAAGAAAAACAAAAAATCTGCTTCCTTCCAAACTAGGATCTTCATCAAAATATACACACGTATTATTTATATAATATTTATTATAATATCATATGTTTTACATGTATACACATACATGTTACACACACATACACACACATTTATATATTTTTCCTTTGGGGAATCACAGATCCAGAGCTAGAAGGAACTTCAGAGAACTTCTAGTCAGTCAGTCAAGAGGCATTTATTAAACACTTACTGTATACTAGATGTGTTGAGCTTTAGGAATACAAAGAAAAGCAAAAACAGCCCTTGCCTTCATTTTTTACAATGAGGAAAGTGAGTCTGAGTGAGGTTAAATGATTTGCCAGTGTCACATAGGTAGCAAGCATCAGAAGCCAGGTCTTTGGACACCAATCTGTGTTCTGCCCACTGCCCACTGCACCATACTGTCTCCCTAATGGATACTCTCTAGATTTGAACCACAACTACAGATTTTATTTCTTCCTTCAAAAGGCATATAGAGGGTTATTGGACAATCAAACCCTTGCTGATTAGGGCCTATAGCATTTCCCAAAATAAATTTCACATATTACTAACATTCTGAAAGTCATTGCCTCTTGGTAAAATATTTCTCTTTTCTTCCAAATTAATGGAGATTTACTTTTTTTCTTAAATTCCAATGACCAAAGACACTGCCAGCTCTCCCACTCACTCCCATCTTCTGCTTAATACTGCAGGGCAGTGAGTTCTTTTCCCTTGTTCTCTCCAAAAAGACTCTCACCTTCACCCTCCTACTGCTCTTCAGGCTTCTTGGAAAACTGACTGGTTGCACAGGAATGATAGAGCTGAGTTTTACTGATCTCCGTGTGACTGATTTTAATGAATTAGGAGTTCCACAGGGTATAATAACCTAAGTTACAATGCCTAAGTTCACATAGTTTGCATCAGGGGTAGAATTTGAAAACACAGTCTTTTTTAAAAAGTGAGTTGTTGGCAACAGAGATAGGCAATTTCATATTCTACCTCATTTTTTTTTTGTACAAAAATGTTCATGTTAATGTTTATCAACTACAGAATAAGAAATAATGATGGTGATGACATTTATATAGAAAATTAAGGTTTAGAAAGTACTTTATAGATATTATCTCATTTTATCCTCACAACCACCCAGGTAAGTTGCTATTATTATCTTCATTTTACAAATGAGGAAACTGAGGCAGAGTTGCCCAGGATCACACAGCAACCAAGTGTCTGAGGCTTGATTTGAATTCAGGTCTTCCTGACTTGAGGTCCAGCAGGGGAGATTAGAAAAAAGTCGCTCTGGAATGGTGTTTTGAAGGAAGCTACAAGTGAGGAGGGAGAAGATGCCAGGGAAGGAGGATGACCCAGTAAGATGGAGTGTCATGTACACAACTTAGAGTTGGTCAGTTTGACAGGAATGTAGAGTACATAGTGGAAGTAATGTGGTAGGTTGGAACAAGATTGTGAAGGGTCTTAAATGACCAAGGTGTCTAGGGTTTATCTTCAAGGAACTTGCCACTGGAACTTATGTTTCTGTAGCTTTTTCAGTTAGCTGCATCTGGGGCCATCTCCAGTTGTTCTGATCTATATCTGGCCACTGGACCCAGGTGGCTCAGGAGGAGAGAGTGAGACTAGTGACTCTGCCCCACTCTTCCTCACTTAAATCCAATTCACTTGCATGTCATGGCATCACCTTCCTCATGTCATGGTCCTCTTGGAGAATGAAAGACAAAACAGCACTTAGCTATATGTCATATGCTCCCTTGTTAAATGCAGGTTACTTCTATTTCAGGCCCTTGGTTAAATCTTATTCCATTAGAACAAGAAAGCACTTCAAAACTAACTTTGCAGAGATCAAATACAACAGAATGAATCCTAATATTAGAAAATCCTTTCCAACACATCTCTCTTTCTTGAATGCTGTGGGATATGCATTGTGTGTGTTCATCCTTCGTTGTCAAAGAAGACCACGCCATCAGAGAAATGATGACATGACTTGCACTTGACTTTGTTTTGAGTGAGGGAGGGATGTGCAGGTCACCAGTCTCACTTCTCCAGAGCCATCTGAATCCAGTGACCAGATATTCATCAGGATGACTGGAGATGACCCAGGATGCACTGGGAGACCTTGGCCTATTCAGGTACTCACTTAGAGTGGGGTAAGACCATTCAATGAATAGCCCTCTTTAAGAAGTAAACAGAGAATGGTCCCTTCAATGAGCAAAAGAAAGAAAAAAAATAAGTAAATGAGCTGGGAGGGAAAGAGCAACAGTTACTATTGATAATCATTCTGTAGCCAGGAGAGTCCCCAAAAGAGCCCTCAAGTAGAGTTTGGGCAGGGATCTATTGTTGTGCAATGTATGGGCTTCAGAGGCTTCAGAGTTTAGGGAGGAATCACAGAGCCAACTACTGCTAGGGGATGCAGAAGGGCATGATACCATGTGTCCCCAGGAAGGAGCTTTGGGTGTGGCTCCTGAAACGTGGAATTGATAAGAAAATAATTTCCTATTACTTACCAGGGTGATAGTAAAACTGTACCAGGAAATGAATCACTAGGGTACTAGGGGGCACCACTCAAGCCTGAGGTATCCTCCAAAACATCTGCCCCATTTGGATCATTCAGGGAAGATTACAGAGGACAGTCCATGGTAGGGAGGGGCAGTATAGACTCAGCAACCTCTAGGCACTTTAGGTAAGGCAAAATGGAAATTCTCAGTTACCCAAGTTATCTATGTAGTTAATGTCATCCAATATTGGGTGCCTGGGGGGGAGATTGAAGGAAGGGGTGGGAGATGAAAGATATTTCTCCTCTAGTAATAGAGATGAAAGAAGTTGGAGTACTTTGTTATACCAGATCCCCTGGCAAAAACCCTGTGTTAACTATGAGGAAGAAGGATGGCACCTGGGAGCTTATAGTGGACAACAAGTAGCCAAACAAATTCATCATAGTATGAACTAGCTGTTGCTGATTTCATCAGTGTTGTAGGTCTCACTGAATAGGCACAGAGGTGGGGAAAGAGAAGATCTTTTGGGCTTTCCCTCTGTTCTTGAAGAGGTATTATACTGGTAGCTTGTTTGAATTCACTGTTACAAGATGCCTGCCAGTAACTGACAACTCCCCTTGATTTATCCCTTCTCTGATCTAGCTCAGTTCCTCCCTCTCTCTTCTTTCTCTCCTATCACTCTATCCCTCCCTCTTTCTCTGTCAAGACTTGTGTAGTTTTGAGGATAATTCTCCTTTCCTAATATGGCTACTTACCTCATGCTGTACCAGATCTTTTCTCTTACAGACTGCACCCCTTATAAAGCTCTCAGGGATGGCTCAAGACGACCTTGTGGTTCAAATTTCAAGATAGTTCATATCACTCAGAGCCAAGAGAGAATGTTTGTCCCTCTGAACTACAAATCCCAGAAACTATTCAGGTCTCCAACTCCTATTTCAGTGAAAATAAGGTTTCCCTGGACACTGAGAAACAAGTTCCTGGTTCACACTGACATTTCAGAATCTAATTTAAAATGATAGGACATTCAAAAGTTCAAATATTAGCTCTTCAGCTGCTGGTAGCCAAGTGAAAGGAATGAGTTTGTTCTTCTTTAGCAGGGCATAACAATGATCTCTGACAGCTTCAGATTCTGCTGTGATAAATCAACCTGATGAATCTGAATTTCTAAGCACAATACAATCCATCTCCATGGGACCAGTAATTTCCTAAGAAAATAAATCCAAATAGAAAAAAAAGACAAGGAAAGAAATTGGCTTCTTCAAACTCATCACTTACACAACCACGAACATCCATAGAACTGAATTAACACCCTGAGAGGACTCCACCCTGAAGCTCACTTCCTAGAGATGTTAGTCATTTACCTGAACTCATTCCTCAATGATTAACATTTCTACCATGTCACACCCTCCCCATCCCAGTGATTTTCAATCCTTAGCTGTCTTTAATGGAACTCCAATCCTCATTCCCCATTGCCTGTTCCCTTACTGCCCTTTTCCCCTACACTCCCATCCCAAACCCTGTAATCTCCCACTAAAAGCTACTTCCATTGTGTTCTCTGAAATGCTTGCTCCATAGATAACACATTTGTTTTCATCTTCCATCTTTTCCTTATCTGCTCCTTTTATCTTCTGACTCTCTGGGAGACCTGTCTTCCTCCTGGTGACCCAGTCTCCCTTGTCACTTTCCAGAAATGGTTGCATTCACTCATTTCTCCTGACTCACTGGTTGAGGTGGGGGACTTGGGATACTCCTAGCTCCCCATTGCCATTGCCAAGTTCACCCTGGACCACCATCATTCAATAACTTCTACAAAAATATGCATACCCTTTGATCCAGCAATATCACTTCTACTGTATCCCAAAGAGATCATAATAATGGGAAAGGGTCCCACATGTACAAAAATATTTATAGCAGCTCTCTTTGTGGTGACCAAAAACTGGAAATCAAGGGGATGCCCATCAATTGGGAATGGCTGAATAAACTGTGCTAAATGAATGTAATGGAATACTATTATGCTATAAGAAATGATGAACAGGAAGACTTCAGAGAAGCCTGGAAAGACTTATGTGAACTTATGCTGAGTGAAACGAGCAGAACCAGGAGAACTTTGTACACAGCAACAACCACAGTGTTTGAGGAATTTTTCTGGTAGACTTAGTACCTAATTGAAATGCATGGACTTAAAAAATTTCCAGTGGACTCGAGGCAAAACACCTTCCACATCCAGAGAAAGAACTATAGAATTGGACCTCAGATAGAAGCAGACCATTTTCTTTTGTGATATGTTTTGTTTTGTTTTATGGTTTCCCCCATTCATTTTAATTCTTCTATGCAACATGCATTTAATAGGAATGTACATGTAGAACGTATATAAGATTGTAAGCCATCTCAGGGAGGGACTGGGGATAGAGGGGGGAATAAGAAGGAGGAAGAGCAAAAAAAAAAAATCTAAGATATATGGAAGTGATTGACTTCCATATGACACTGAAAACATAATGTTCTCTATCTTTTGTTGGGTCATAAAGTGTTGTCATTTTTATTATGTTAGCTTGGCCTACCCATGAGCAACTGATGTTTTTCCACTTACTTAGATCTGACTTTATTTGTGCAAATAATGTTTTGTAATTGTGTTCATATAGTCCCTGGGTTTGTTTTGGCAGGTAGACTCCCAGATATTTTATGGTGGCTACCATAGCTTTAAACAGAATTTCTCTTTCTATCTCTTGCTGTTGGGCTTTGTTTGTAATATATAGAAATAGAAATGCAGATGATTTATGTGGGTTTATTTTGTAACCTACAACTTTGCCAAAGTTGTTTATTATTTCAAGTAGTATTTTACTTGAATCTCTGGGATTCTCTAAGTATATCATCATTTCATCTGCAAAGAGTGATAACTTAGTTTCTTCTTTACCTATTCTAATTGCTTCAATTTTGTTTTCTTTTCTTATTGCTACAGCTAGCATTTCTAATATCATATTGAATAAGAGTGGTGATAATGGACACCCTTGTTTCATCCCTGATCTTACTGGAAATGCATCTAGCATGTCCACACTGCAATAATGCTTGCTGATGGTTTTAGGTAGAAACTGCTTATTATTTTATGAAAAGTTCCATTTATTGCTATGCTTTCCAGTGTTTTCAATAGGAATGGATGTTGTATTTTGTCAAAAGCTTTTCCTGGATCTATTGAGATAATCATGTGGTTTCTGTTAGTTTTGTTGTTGATATGATCAATAATGATAAAAGTTTTTCTAACATTGAACCAGCCCTGCTTTGCTGGTATAAATCTTACCTGATCATAATGTATTATTCTCATGATAAGTTGCTGTATTCACTTTGCTAATATCTTATTTAAAATTTTTGCATCTATATTCATTAGAGATATTGGTCTATAATTTTCTTTCTCTGTTTGGCCCTTCTTGGTTCAGGTATCAGAACCATGTTTATAGCATAAAAAGATTTTGGTAGGACTCCTTCTTTGGCAGTTTTCTCAAATAGTCTGTAGAGTATCAGAATTAACTGTTCTTTAAATGTTAGATAGGATTAACTTGTAAATCCATCTGGTCCTGCAGATATTTTCCTAGGAGTTCATTTATGGCTTGTTCAATTTCCTTTCCTGAGATGGGATTATTTAAATACTCAGTTTCCTCTTTTGTTAATCTGGGCAATTTATATTTTTTAAAATAATCAGCCATTTCATTTAGATTGTCGAGCTTATGGGCATGTAGTTGGGCAATGTAATTTCTAATTATTGTTTTAATTTCCTCCTCATTGGAGGTGAGTTCACCCCTTTCATTTTTGATATTGGTAATTTGGTTTTCTTCTTTCTTTTTTTAAATCGCATTGACCAAAGGTTTATCAATTTTATTGGTTTTTTCAT
This sequence comes from Notamacropus eugenii, assembly GCF_028372415.1. NCBI lineage: Eukaryota > Metazoa > Chordata > Mammalia > Diprotodontia > Macropodidae > Notamacropus > Notamacropus eugenii. The sequence continues at coordinate 143,211,791 of NC_092878.1, forward strand.
AAAACCAACTCTTCATTTTATTAATTAGTTCAATAGTTTTCTTAGTTTCAATTTTATTAATCTCTCCTTTGGTTTTCAGGATTTCTAATTTGGTATTTACTTGGGGATTTTCAATTTGTTCTTTTTCTAGCTTTTTCAGCTGCATGCCCAATTCGTTAATTGCCTCTTTATCTATTTTATTCATGTAGGCATTCAAAGATATAAAACTTCCCCTAATAACTGCTTTTGCACTATCCCATGAGTTTTGATAGGTTGTCTCATTATTGTCATTCTCTGGAATGAAGTTGTTGATTGTTTCTATGATTTGTTGCTTAACCCACTCATTCTTTAGGATTAGATTGTTTAGTTTCCAGTTGGTTTTTGGTTTATATTTCTATGTTCTTTGATTACATAGAAGTTTTATTGCATTATGATCTGAGTAGGATGCATTGACTATCTCTGCAGTGGATTGTGAGGTTTTTATGGTCTAGTACATGGTCAAATTTTGTATATGTGCCATGTAACACTAAGGAAAAGGTATATTCCTTCCTATCCCCATTCAATTTTCTCCAGAGATCTATCATATCTACCTTATCCAGAGTTCTATTCACCTCCTTAACTTCTTTCTTGTTTATTTTGAGGTTAGATTTATCAAATTCAGAGAGAGGGAGGTTGAGGTCCCCCACTAGTATAGTTTTAGTATCTGTTTCTTCCTATAACTCCTTTAACTTCTCCTCTAAGAATTTGGATTCTATACTACTTGGAATATATGTGTTTAGAAATGAAATTGCTTCATTTTCTATGGTGCTTTTTAGCTGGATATAGTTTCCTTCCTTATCTCTTTTGATTAGATCTATTTCTGCTTTTGCTTTCTCTGAGATTAAGATTGCTACCCCTGCTTTTTTTTTTTTTTACAAGTGCTGAAACATAAAATATCCTGCTCCAACCTTTTACCTTTACTGCGTATGTGTGCCCCTGTTTCAGATGTGTTTCTTGTAAATATCATATTGTTGAATAATGGTTTTTAATCCATTTTACTTTCTCTCTCCATTTTATGAGAAAGTTCATCCCATTCACAGTTATGATTATTATCTGTCTTTCCCTCCATACCTTTTCCCCTTATTTATGCTTTTAGTTCTCCCTTCCCCTCCACAATAGAGTTTTAATTTTTGACCACCCCATCCCTCAGTCTTCCCTCCCTTCTTTCAGCCCCCTTCCCTTTTAATCTCTTTTCCCCTTACTACTTCTTCCCTCCCTTTTAGCCTCCCCTCCATTTTCTTTCCCCCTTCCCCTCCTACTGCCTATAGAGCAAATTGTATTTCTATACTTAACTGAGTTTGCTGTACCCTCCTTGAATCCAATCAGATGAGAGTACCTCTCAAACAATGCTCATCTCCTTCCCTGTTTTCCTCTACTATATTTTTGTGCCTCTTCTGGCGATGGAATTTATTTTTTTCTGCCTCCTCCTTTTTACATCTCCCATTACAATTCCTTTGCACCCTTAAATCACATTTCTTATCATCACATTATTTAATTTATACCCATTCCCTCTATCTATGTATATCCCTTTTACATTTCATAATAAATATACAATTCTCAAGATTAACAAGTATCATCTTCCCTTATAGGGATGTAAACAGTTTGCCCATATTGTGTAACAAGTTTTTTTCCCCCCTGTTTACCTTTTTATGCCTCTCTTGAGACCTGCATTTGAAAATGGAATTTTCTATTGAGTTCTGGCCTTTTCATCAAAAAGGTCTGGAAATTCCTTATTTCATTGAATGTCCATCTCCTTGCCTGAAATATTATGCTTAACTTTGCTGACTACAATCCTTGGTTGAGGTCCCAGCTCCTTTGCCTTACAGAATATCATATTCTAATTCCTTCAGTCTTTTAACGTAGAAGCTGCAAGGTCCTGTGTGATCCTGACTGTAGCTTCTCAGTATTTGAATTGTTTCTTTCTGGCTGCCTGCATATTTTCTCCTTGACCTGATGGAATTTGGCAACGATATTCCTTGGTGTTTTTAGTTTGGGGTCCCTTTCAGGAGGTGAACAGTGGATTATTTCAATGACTATTTTCCCCTCTGGGTCTAGGACTTCTGGGCAATTTTCCTTGATGATTTCTTGGGTGATATTGTCCAGGATCTTTTTCTCATCATGGCTTTATGGTGGACCAATAATCCTTAGATTTTCTCTACTAGATCTATTTTCCAGGTCAGTTGTTTTTCCAATTAGACATTTTATATTTTCTTCTATCTTCTCATTCTTTAGATTCTGTTTGACTGATTCTTGATGTCTTATAGATTCATTAGCTTCTACTTGCCTGATTCTATTTTTTATGAAATTGTTTTCTTCAGTTAACTTTCGCATTTCCTTTTCCATCTGTCCAATTATTCCTTTTAAGGAGTTATTTTCTCCAATTAGGTTTTGTAGTTCCTTTTCCATTTATTCAGTTGTCTTTTTAAATTCTTCTGTGATTTCTTTTCTCATATTTTTAAAGTCGTTGGTCAGTTTTTATGCTATTTCTCTAGTTTGGGTTTTAAAATTCTTCCTGAGCTCCTCCAAGAAGGTTCTTTGTGCTTCATATTAGTTCATATTCCCTTCTGAAGTTTCATATGGGAGTACAGTCTCAATGCTAACTTCTTTGGTATTTTTGTTTTGGTCCTTGTCCCCATAAAAAGATTCTATGGTCTTTTCTTTTCTGCTTTGCTTCTTACTCATTATAAAAACTCTTTTCCTGGCTTTTAAAATAGATCCCTGAGTCTGTGGCACAGGGAGCTCTGTCCCACAGTTCTTGTGCCTAAAACTTGAGGCTTTGTGTGTTCTGGCCTCAGGTTCTTTCAACTAGAAGCTAAAATGCTGCAGCTTACCTGGTGCTGAGCTGGCTGATGTTGGAAAGCAGAGGCCAGGTGAGGTCTTTTTGGGTTTCCCTGCAGTTACCCTGGAGCTAGCTCATTAAGTATGGGGGAGGGGTGCTCTGTCCACCAGAGGTCTCCTCTGCTGGGCTAGAGCATAGGCAAGTTCAGTGGTTGGTGATCTCATCTGCACTAGTGTTTTCCCAATTCCCTTGGGGTGCTGAGGTATGCCTGGGGTCCTGGTGTTGGCAGTTGCTGGTTTCACTCCCCTGGGGCTCAGGATCTTCTCTGGGTTTGTTGAGGTGGGACAGCTCTGATCCTGCACTGGTCCCCTTCAGTCACAGCAAGACAAACCCTCCTTAGTGATCTTTCTAGCCTCATTTTTTACCTGTTTACCCTTTCTGTTGCTCCCACTGTTCCAGGGTTTTCCCCAGGGAGATGTTCTCCTGGTTTGTCAAGGTCAACAAGGGGAGGGGGATAACAGTTACTGATCACTCTGCCACGTTGGCTCCCAGAACCAGAAACTGAAGAAACACGTTTTCAAAGACATAACATTGAGATGGTGAAGACATTGAGAACTTAGAGGTACAGGACATTTTGGCTCCTCAGCTCTTTTGCATACAGCCATGTTAGGACAAGAGAGTAAAACTAAAACCAAAACAAAGCAATGGGAGATTGTAAAACTCTTTGGAGAAGAAGGGTGATTTAAAAAAAAAAGTTCTATGGACTTCATATGCAAAATTTGTTACTTTTTGAGAAACAGTTGGTGCCAAGCTACTCCAGCCTATTGAAGGATACAACATAGTCACAGGAAAATTATCTGTCTGTCTCTCCATATATATGTATATATGTGTGTATGCATATATACATGTATATATATGTATGTGTGTGTATATGTGTGTGTGTATGTGTATGTGTATATATAACGACAGGGGGAGGGGGAGGAAGAAACTAAAGGCTAGGGTAATCAGAAAGGCCTCCTGAAATAAACAACACTTGAGCTTAGCCTTGCAGAGAGCTAGGATTTCTAAGAACCAGAGATAAGAAGGATGAGCACTCTAGAAATGAGGGAAAAACCTGTGCAAAGGGAAAGTCTTTAAATGCCAAACAGAAACTTATTTTGACATTGCCTCCAGTCTGGCCCCCGTACATAATGGAAAAGTGCCAGTAGTTTGATCATCTAGAACCACAATTTTAAAATTTCTAATTCTAAAAGGTCTTTCCCAGCCCCTCTTAATTCTAGTGCCTTTCCTCTGTTAATGATTTCTTATTTATGCTGCATATAGCTTGTTTTTATTTATTGGTTGGTATTCCTGGCCCATTAGATTGTGAACTCCTTAAAGAAAGGGACTGTCTCTTGCCTCTTTTTGTATCTCCTGTGCTTAGCACAGGTAGGCATTTAATAAATATTTATTACTTGATTGCTGATATAATTTGTTAGGAGAAAAACAGGCCATTCAAAGTGAATGGATCAATATATCTATCTTGGGTCACCTTATGCCTGCTACTGGGACAGCATGAGGAGCTGGGTGATTTGATGGATGGTAGAGGCAATTTCAAACCCTAGGAAGGAGGATGCTATCCTTCAAAGAAGCTGTAGAGGGCAGCATTGCTATGTAAATTGTTTGTGTTGCTCAGCCATCTCCCTGGTTAGTCAGTTTTCAGAGGTTTACTTTTCTGTGGGCTGGCCTTACAACGTTAATGTATGTGTTGGGGGAGAGGTACCATTTTTAAGGTTTTCTACATCACTTACAAAATTTTTACACATTTTGAAACATGAATGTTTTCTAAAATTTCCAATTAGTTTTCTACAAAATGTTAATTCCATTTGCACCACATTTCCAGTCCTGTTGATTAAATTCAACAAATATTTATTAAGTGCCAAATATAGTCAAAGTACTGAGGAAGATGCAAAGATAAATAAAAGCAGTGATCTTTCAAAGACATAGTATATATTCAGAATCTCATAGCACCATGACGGGAAAACTGCAAATGTTTTATAATGGATTTTACTGTTACAATCTTCAAGCATCTCTGTACTACTATAAGGGGATCCAAATGTAAAGAACTCTATGGCTTTGATTTTACTGTTCTAAATTTTACCAGTAACTGTCAATTTTCTAGCCTAGGTAACTAAGACAAATCAGCTTTTAGATTTGCCCACTTCTTGTTCACTGATTTAATAATTATAATTATATATTCATGTATAAGATTATGTTTGCATGAATGACATGAGGATAGCATATATCCTCAAATGTGGGATAAGATAAAGATGTGGTGTGATGTAGATGTAAAAGTTTTAAGCAACGAGATTGGATCGTTACCACTTGAAAACTAAGGCATTATTGGCTTTCAAATGTTTTTCACTGAGAAAATAAAGGACTCCTGATAACTGTAATTGTTTTAGTAGCTTTGAAACTTCTATACATAAGTCAGTGAAAAACAACAAAAAAGGCCAAGTAAAGACCACTTTCTGGGAGTGATATATTTAAATTTTTATCCTGAAGGTGACGAGAAACTACAGGATTTCTTTCAGCTCCATCTGAATATTCATAGATGTCTAGTCATACAAATGCCTAAATACACAGGCTTGAATATATCTTAGTAATTGCATTTGGATATGTTTTAGTAATTGTCTTTAGACTCAAGCCAGATTGAGGTTTTTACATATAGAATTGTTTTAGTTATCAAGAAACATTTATATTCTGATTTTTTTTTACTGAAAGTATAAAGAGGAAATAAATGTTACTTGTCTACTTCACAAATCAACTTAAACTATTGTACCTAGAGGTCCATACATTATATGTACATTATATGTACAAACCCTGAGAGAGGAGGGGGGAATACTTGTGGTCCTCAGAATGACCAGAAATAGAGTTCCCTGTCACACTACCTAAGTGGTCGGGAAGGGTTCAATGAAATTTTTTAAAGCATTAACTTGACCCTCTGGAAAACAAAGAATGACTCAGTAAAATGCTATGATTCTCCATAAGCAATATTTTAAAAATAATTTTACAAAGAAAGACAAAAAAAATCAGGAGCTTACATGTCCAAGGAGATACATGGACAGTAAATATAGAATTCAGTATTCCCTATTATTCATTCAATAGAAATTGCTGATTGCCCCAAGCAAATGACCACAAATCACTTCCCCTCCTTCTCTTAGTTGGACATAGGCTCATTAGACACAATACATAGGTCTTTACAATCACACGATCTAAAAGCATTTAGCTTTAAGAAAAGGTTTGTCTCAATTTGTTGAAGCTCACACATTAGATGGACTGGTAGTCCAAAACATTTCAGTATGTGAAAATACATTTTAAAGGATGTAAAATTAAAAAGAAGTCTGAGGTATGATTTAATTGCTTAGTTAAAAAGTCAGTTTTCAAATTAGCACAACATTGGAGAGATGCTCATAATAAAATAAGTTTTAATATTGTACCTAAATGTTTGCTAAAACTTCAAATCATAAAACTGTATCTTACTTTGTGAACTTTTCTTAAATGAGAATTTGATTCCCCCTTCTTTCGGTTTTAAGTCTCTCTCTCTCTCTCTCTCTCTCTCTCTCTCTCTCTCTCTCTCTCTCTCTCTCTCTCTCTGTCTCTCTCTGTCTCTCTCTCTCTCTCTCTCTCTCTCTCTCTCTCTCTCTCTCTCTCTCTCTCTCTCTCTCTCTCAACAAGAAACAGAAGGATGTATTTTGCAAAGTCAGGTCCTCAATGATACTTGTAAAGATTCTTCCCCTAGCTTATGGATAGCATTATCAATACCACATAGAGTCTACAGGTAAAGACTGAAAGAACAAATGGTATATGAAAACTGAAATTCTTTGATCTTTTATATAAGTTACAGGTAGCTTAATTTGATATTCTTCATATAGCTCTGATGTTTGTAGAGTTAACTCCATAAAGTATGAACTGACTTTCACCACATGAACAGCTTCTGGAAAACCAGTGGGATTAGGTTTTGTAAGCCCCACTAAAGTATACCACATCATATTACTAGCAGGTTTAAAGTAGTTTGGCACCTGGAAAGCAGACTTATTAGAAGCATCTCTGCAAATCTGCCCTAGAAATAAAGTCCATTCTAGGTACTGGATAAGTGAAGGTTAAATTGTAACTCAGCACAGTTTCAGGGAGGTTAATTTGGAACACAGCATGACTTTAGGGCGTAGTCTTATGTAATTCCTTAGCTCCCATCAAGAACGTACACACACGGACACCAGACCTAAATAGGTTGTTTCATCATTGTGATTGTCAGTATCACTGTTGCATCTAGGTCATGATAAACATACCAACAAAGAAACAATGGGATGATAGCTCTGAAAAACAGCTCTGTTGAAATAAGTTCTGAGAAATATCATGTATGAGGTTTTATATATATATATGCATATATATATATATAAGTTAATGCTCTGTTATTTACATTAAAAAAGAGTACCATTTTGAATTTCTCCTGTCGTCTCTGGCAGGCCACCTACATGCACTCATATACTCTGAATGGCTCCTGTTTTACCCTTTTTGATAGACTGTCATTTCAAGGCTTGTTTCCAGATAGGCTCATTTTTTTTTCCATTTCATTTATTTATTTATTTATTTTCAGTGTTCCACAATCACTACCATACAACCTAGATTTTCTTTCCCTCCCTCCTCCTCCTTCCCTGAGACAGCATAGAATTTTATATAGGTTCTACACTTACATTCCTATTAAATACATTTTCATCATAGTCATATTGTATAGAAGAATTAAAATGAATGGGAGAAATCATATAACAAACCAAAATGTAATACAAAAGAAAATGATCTGCTACAATCTGTGATTGAATTCCATAGTTCTTTCTCTGGATGTGGAAGGCATTTTGCCTTAAAAAACCATTGGGAATTTTTTAAGTCTTTCCATTGCAATGAAGTTCTAAGTCTACCAGAAAAAATCCTCACACACTGTGGTTGTTGCTGTGTGTAAAGGTCTGCTGGTTCTGCTCATTTCACTCAGCATCAGTTCACATAAGTCTTTCCAGATCTCTCTGAAGTCTTCCTGTTCATCATTTCTTATAGTGTAATAGTATTCCATTACATTCATATACCATAATTTACTCAGCCATTCCTCAATTGATGGGCATCCCCTTGATTTCCAGTTTTTGGTCACCACAAAGAGAGCTGCTATAAATATTTTTGCACATGTGGGACCCTTTCCCGTTTTTATGATCTCTCAGGGATACAACCCTAGAAGCAATATCGCTGGGTCAAAGGGTATGCACATTTTTGTAGCCCTTTCAGTATAGTTCCAAATTGCTCTCCAGGATGGCTGGATCAGCTCACAGCTCCACCAGCAATGAATTAGTGTTCCAACTCTCCCACATCTTCTCCAACATTTATCATCTTCCTCTTTTGTCATGTTAGCCAATATGATAGGTGTGATGTGGTATCTCAGAGTTGTTTTGCATCTGGTTTGCATCTCTCTAATCAATAGTGATGTAGAGCATTTTTTTCATGTGACTATAGATATCTTTAATTTCTTCCTCTGAAAACTCCCTGTTCATATTCTTTGACCATTTATCAATTGGGGAATGACTTGTATTCTTGTACATTTGACTCAGTTCTCTATATATTTTAGAAATGAGGCCTTTATCACAGACACTAGTTGAAAAATTCTTTCCCAGTTTTCTGCTTCCCTTCTAATCTTGGTTGCATTGGATTTGGTTGTGCAAAAACTTTTCAGTTTAATGTAATCAAAATTATCCATTTTGTACTTCATAATGCTTTCTATATCTTCTTTAGTCAAAAATTCTTCCCTTCTCCATAAATCTGATAAATACACTAATCCTTGTTCCACTAATTTGTTATAGTATCACTCTTTATACCCAGATCAGGTACCCATTTGAACTTTATTCTTGTGTACGATGTCAGGCATTGGTCTATGCCTAGTCAGATAGGCTCATTTCAACCTACCATCCAAATCCCATGTTTCCTCTGGAAATGTAAGTATCAAATAAAGGAGAGCACTACCTTTCCCTGTACCATTCTTTGGGATCTCCTGAACAAAAGTGTATCTGTATCAAGACAATGCATTGTCTTTCTTTACTTCTTCCTAACTCTCCTACTTCTGTTAAGGATACCACCATTTTACCAATCACCCAGTCTCACAACCCAAGGAACATGGACTCCTCATTCTTTCTCCCCCTCCCCCATATCTAGTCTGTTGCCAAATCCTATGGGTTCTGTCTTCACAACATCCTTCTCTCATCTGACACAGACACTACTCTGATCCAACCCCTCATTATCTCACACCTGGACTATTGCAATATCTTACTGGTTGAAGGTCCTGCCTCAAGTGTCTCCCCACTCCAGTCCTTCCCCTGTCAGCTACCAAAGTGATTTTCCTAAAATTCAGGTCTGACCATGTTACCTCCTTCTTAAAAAAACTCCAATGGCTCCTATCACCTCCAGAATAAAATATAAAATCCACTATATGGCATTCAAAGCCCTTTATAAATTGATCCTTTCTTACCTTTGTGATCTTCTAATAATGCTTGTTTTAAAAACATGAATGTTCCAACACTATTGATATATTAGGGAACAACTAGAGCCTAGTTTAAATTTGGAGTCTGGAAATTCTCAATTTCATCCTCTAGAAACAGCTAGAATGAAGTACCACTTCATAATAACTCACAAGCTACAACCTGCCTGATACCCACTTCAACAAACAAAATTCAGGTCTTTTATTCCAAGGCAAAGTGCCACACAGTTGCCTATAATTATATATCATTATGTGAAAAAGTGAAGTTGGGGGGTTAGTTTCATAGACACATCACATAATAGATTTTTTCTTTCTGTTCAAGGAGAAAAGAGCAAATGACCTTTAACTGGTTAAGTCAGACAGTTCTTTTGCCTAGCTTCCTGAGCAGCCATAGTTCACCTACTGTTCGGTATCCTTTCTTCTTTCATACTATGTATGTGACAAATCTAAACAAGTTAATATAAAAATCCTCCCTTAGAGTGCTAGAAGGTACCTCAAGAAGCCACTGAAGGAGGGAAATTAGCCATCTTGGACTCCTGACTAGATCTTTGTCAAACTACTTGCATTTGGAGAAGTTAAAATTTTTTAAATTAATAAAAGACAAGTATTCTCTTTCATTCTGAGTCATTCCATGGGATCTCACCATATAGATATTTCCTGAGCATTACTGAGGTGATATTCCTGGCTTCATTTTGGCATTTAAAATATCACTTATTTTATCTGTCTTATTTCCGTGGCATTTGGTCAGGCTACCACCTACCTGATAGGCCCAGAAGGAACAACAGTTTCTTTCTCCTCTTGTCAGATTTCTGGGAACCAGTACAGCTGCTTCAGATACTTTAGCTTCTGGATCAACTCCTCTGCAATATGGGATCTATGTATGTGAATGTGGATCCCACGATCTAGGAAACTCTCCAACAAGACGGCCCTAAAACATGTCTCTGACCCCTCAAATGGCAGGTGTAAGTAGTGCCTCTCTCCACCCAATGTTTTGCATGGGATAGAATGCAGGGTAGAATTATACACGTGTAAGGACACACCTTCCACGTGTAACAACTGCCAGATACTTATTAGTGGGCTACAGAGCCCCTCACATTGCAGCTACTGATGGGATGGCTAAATTCATGCCACTGGCCTGATCCGTTTCTCTTCTGTTAATAGAAAAGAAACACAAAGAAGAGATAGGAGAGATTACCAAGTTGATAGAGGTGGGCACGGGAAGCAAGCACACAGCACCAGCACTGGAGGTGCCTCAGAGTACCAGGGAGGAAAGGCCATGCAGATAGAGCAAAGGCAGGCCAATGGGGAGTCAGTCTAGAGCCTTTCTTACGTCCTGAAGGTGAGTAGTCCTGCCTTACTAGGAAAATCAAACAACCAGCAGAGTAAGCCAGCTGGAAAGTGATCTCCAATTAGCCTTTCATCTTTCCACAGCACTAAGATCATCAGACAGCGAATTGCAGCTGCAGGCCTCCTTTACTCCTAAACCCTGGGGTTGGGGGAAGAGACAGGCAGACAAAAAAGTGACTTGACAGGGGAAATACAAGCTTTTAAGGGCACTTTACCTTGGGAGGGGGGTGTTATAACGGGAAATTTTTATTTCCTTTTATTATTTGGGACTCAGGGCCATTCCTCCTGCAATTTTTGGTTAACTAAAAGACTTTTAAAATTAATTTAAATTGACAGAACCTGTCTCAGGGGATATAAAAATTTACTTAAGGTCTTGAGCTTTCCCTAGAGAAAAGGCCAGAGGAAGAATCTTAGCCATCCCTGATTCCTTGGCAACATGTAAATCCTCTTCCTCAATCAACCTATTTGTGAATCTTCTAAATGCAGTTTAATCTATAATCTGACTTAGTTTACCTATAGAGTTTGTTTCCTTAGGGGCTGGATGAGATTAGGACTCTGTTTAACTATGTGTATTTTATGACATTGAAGGAAGTATGGCATTATGGGATCATATACAAGATTGCGATATATAAATGAATGATTTTCTCTCTCTGAAGTAATTTTGCCTATAATTGGACTTTTGAGAATCCTAATCAGGTTACAGGTTTTCTCTGGAGCCCTAAACTTATGCTTGAGCATGATAATAAAATCTAAGTTTTTACCTCAAAAATTTCTGCATGGTGGTAAATATGTATTTGGTAGCAGTTACCCACTATGTGAGCTCAGAGAAGAGGTATTTCTCCCATAACAAAGTTGGCAGTTGCCATAAAGGGACAGGCAGTGAGGCTGAACACGCTTGAGTTTCCACTTTAAAAGTTCTCTGGTGTGTACCAAGGGTATATTTACTTTGGAGAAATTCTGAAGGAGAAAATTCAGCCAGGCCATAAAGACTGCATTTCAGAAAAAAAAGTTACAGAAAAGGAAGTTTGTTTTCTCTGTGCATCCTGTGTCCTTCTATGAATGTGTTAAAACTGTATCTTATTCTGGTCCTTCTGACCACCATCTCCCCTCCCCTCTTCTAGTCAGTACAGTAAATTTACAAGTAGCTGGTGTAAAGGGGCACTAGCAGGAAATAAGATTAAGTCTTTCTAATGCAACAGTTACACAGAGCATTGATCAGGCATCCACAACATGGAATTAGTGAGGAAGAACCAGAGATCACTTCCCTTTAAGCTCTAGGGCTCTACCAAAGGTAATGAGAGTCTTACAAAATCTTTATTGAAGGATTCCAAGAAGAATTGGCCCTGGGTTCCAACATGGATTTGTGAGGCATATGGATTTTTCTTTCTTTCTTCTGGAGAGTCAGCATTCTATAATGACTAGAGTACTAGAACTGGAATAAGAAAAACCCCAGGTTCCAATCTTATTTCTGATATTTGCTAGCTCTGTGATATGTGGTACAAGTGACTTAACCTGTCTTAACCTCAGTCTCCTGATCTATTAAAGAGGATTGGCTTAGATGGGCTCTAGAGTACCTTCTAGCTCTAAAAGAGCAAGAACTCATTAAAGAACTTGAATTGATGTTTTACTTCCTTTGTTTGTGGTTGAACAAAGTGATTGCTGTTCTGAGTCTGAATGACTCCTTTGTGAGAATCTTGTTTGTTTGTTTGTTTTAGTATTCTTTGTTGGCAAGATTTTTGATAAATGATCCCAAACAGAATCTTTTTAATCATCTCCACTTAACTGTTGTTCAAGGAACTACCTCCACTGACCCACCATGGGGCAGCACCAGTGCAGAATTCAAGAGGACTTGAATTCAAATCTCACCTCAGATACTTGACACTCATCAGCTGTGTGACCTTGGGCAAGTCACTTAACCCCAATTCCCTCATCCTGAGTCATCTCCAGTCATCCAGATGAATATCTGGTTACTGGACTCAGATGGCTCTGGAGAAGTAAGGCTGCATAACCCTTCCTCACTCAAAACAAAATCAAGTGCAAGTCTTGTCATTACTTCTCTGATGGCATGGTATTCTTTGACAATGAAGGATGAACACACACCTCCACTGAACTGATGTGGAAGAGCTGATCTGAATGATCTCTATTTTCTGTCCCCAAAAGAAAGTCTATGTTCTGAAGCCCTGGCAAGTCACCATAAACTCATAATGAATATTTCCCAAGAACCTGGTCCCTCCTCTGGGATGCCTCTGTTTTCTGATCTTAGATCAGTATTTTGACTCTAGAGAGGCCCAGCAGAGACTTCTTAGAAGTGACTAATGTGGTGGCAAGTCTGAGGGGCCCTATGGTCCTCCTGTCTTTTCCATACATTTATAAGAGGGGCTGTTCAGCTTTTTTTCTATTTCTTATGCTTTTGGACAATTGTGGAAAGTTACTTCATCTTCTATGGCCAAGCAAATGAAATGTGATGCAGTATGTGATCACTGGAGTCTTCTTCTAGCTAATCTGTACTGTCAGGAACTTTATTAAACAATAACAGAAATAGCTCATAGATATTTGAGAAGAGCTCAGTTACATGACTCCAGTCATGCCTGACTCTTTGTGACCCCATTTGGGGTTTTCTTGGCAAAGATACTAGAGTGGCTTGCCAATACAGCTCATTTTACAAATGAGGAAACTGAGGCAAACAGGGTTACATGAATAGATTTTACTTATCTTTATTTAGAATTTGAAATTTTTAAACTGAGTTATATTGTGTGCAGTCCTTCATTCCATAAAGATGAAAAACATAATCTCAGAATCCATTAACTAGTATCATTTAATAGCTGGGGCTTCTCAGACTGTTTTGTGGAGATTTCTGGGAAAAAGGCACCAGAAAGACTTGAATCAAGTCAGAGTCTGCCCTTATTCTTGGGAGGCATGTGTATGTTCCAGAGTCCAGCATAAGGTCAGGGCTTTGGGTTTGGGATTCTTGACAAAGCCCTTGGCAGGTTGCAGATGTGCTGTACTGATACACTGTCACAAACGGAAAATGCTGATTGGTAAAAGCACTCCCTCATCCCCCTTCCTGGACAACTCCCTGGCCTGCCCATTCCCTCCCTCCATCCCCCCAGATATACACGCCGCTCTCCAGAGCTTTCTTGACTCGAACTGCTCCCCATCAGGGAAGAGAGTCTAGACCAAGAGATCCAATTATTGCAGCATCTGGCCTGAGGGGATGGTTGCTGTTGTTACTGTTGCAGGTAGGTGGTGTAGTGGATACAGTGCCTGGCTGGGAGTCAGGAAGACTCATCTTCCTGAGTTCAAATCTGGCCTCAGATACTTATTAACTGAGTGACCCCGGGAAAGTCACTCAACCCTGTTTGCCTCAGTTCCTCATCTGTAAAGTGAGCAGGAAAAGAAAATGGAAAATCACTCCAGTATCTTTGCCAAGAAACCCCAGATGGGATCCTGAATAGTCTTTATAGAAAGAAAAGAAGACTAGCAGTCACCAGTCTTAATAGTAATATTGGCAGTGATGCAGAGGCTTGAGGAGATGCGTGAGTCTGGGTGGAAAGTGAGAAACACATCATCCTTCCGCCAGTGGTATGGCGAGGTGGCAAGGGAGAGACCATGATCCCTTTGGAGGCACTTTGTGATTACCCCAAGCCAGCTAAAGTTGTTTCACAGGACAGATGATAAAGAGATTGTTAGCTTAAAGTGAATCCAAAATCCCCCAGAAATACTGAAGATTAGCTTCTTGAGGAAAGTATCAGAAGTTCTGCCTGAGTGTTTTACATTCCTTTTTACAACTTCAGCGGGAAACTGGTTTTACCAAAAAAGCTGATCAAGTCGAAACAATTTCATCCCTAGTGGTACAGAAAGAAGCACTTCTGACTGCTGTGGGGGTCAAGAAATGTGAACCACAAACAATGCTCCAAAAGAACATACCTCCTATTGAACAAATTGCTGCCACTTCCTATCCTGTGCTATTGACCTGGGATCTTCTACTATCTATATCTCACGGTCACCAAAGACACAAGGCAGTCCCTATTGCCAGAGAGAGGCAGTCTCTTTTTAAAGGTCTTCTTGTTTAGTGATCAGGCAGAAAATAGTCATGTCATCTCAGCCACAAGAATGCTTCAGTTCTGAGTCACACATGACTTATACAAAAGTGCCCAAGATCTGAGCTAGCACACGTACAACTTTAAAAAGCCGGAAACTAGAAGGGCAATATTTTGCTAGTACCATCCAGTTCCTCCATCCTTTCTGCTTTTAGCTTTTTTCCTTGGTTCCACAAATTACCATTTGGCTCATCAGGATTCTCAGCCACTCAAAGGCTGTTAATACTGTGCAGCTTCTGCCTTTAATTCCTGTGGAGGACTTCAAGTGACTAATGAACATAAAAATCACTGAGAGATGTTCAAGAACTTCAAAAGCGTTTGGAGGTAGAGAGAGAGAGAGAGAGAGAGAGAGAGAGAGAGAGAGAGAGAGAGAGAGAGAGAGAGAGAGAGAGAGAGAGAGAGAGAGAGAGAGACAGAGAGAGACAGAGAGAGACAGAGAGACAGAGAGAGACAGAGAGAGAGAGACAGAGAGACAGAGAGAGAGACAGAGAGACAGAGAGAGAGACAGAGAGACAGAGAGAGAGAGACAGAGAGACAGAGAGACAGACAGAGAGAGAGAGAGACAGAGAAGTCCTATAGTTTTCTCCTTGAGTAGCCCCATCTTTAAACTAGCCTCCATTTTAGCATAAATAAGCAGGATCATCTTCTCTCTCGTTTTTTTAAAATTTCCCTCTATCCCAGTTCTTTTGCAAGTTCATCTTGCAGAGAAAGCACAGAAATGCTCTGCCCCATGATCCTTAGTCCAGCATAGACTTACAAGTCTTTACTCTCCCTCCTAAATCACAGACGGCTGCTGCACTTCCCAATACATCTCGATTCATGGTCAAGATCACTGACCCTCTTTTCATTTTTTGAACTGAAAAAAGTTTTTGGACATATTTTCCTCTTCCTTTGCATTCTTGCCCCACCCCCTCCAAAAAAACAAAAAAAGAGCAAAATGTCTGTAAGAATGTCCACAGTCAAACAAAACACCACATTGGCAATGTTATGTGTGTATATTTATATATTTAAATCTATCCATGTTTCTATTTATATATATATGTGTATGTGTGTGTATATACTCATACACATATGATAGTAATCATATATACATTATATATAGGTACGTCTCATGTTGCATTCTAAGTCTATGATGTCACTGTCAGTCAATAACACGCACGGAGATCATGTCATGGCTGGTCACTTCATTAATCAGTTAAGCCTTTCACAGTTGTTTGTGTTATGTTCTTATTAATGAATAAATTGTTCTGGTTTGGATCACTTCACTCTTCATGTGGTCATAGACTTCTTTTTTAAGTTTCTATAAAACTATTCCCTCTTTGTAGTGTTTTTTTTTCCTGTAATGAACAGAAATCTATTTTTTCTCCCTCCTACCTTCTATCCTAATTGGAAAAAAAGAAAAAGTCATTAGTGCAATTAAAATGTATTATATTTGCACTTGAAGATGGCATTAATTTGGTGTTTATTTTATTACTCTGAAATGAGTTGAGTCACTAGTTAATGATTAACACATCCTTTATAAGTTGACATTTCACCCCTGCACACAGACACACACATACACACACATACACATACACACGTATACACACACAAACACGCATATACATACATACACATATACGCACACACAAACACACATATACACACATATGCACATACGCACACATGCACATATGCACACATACACACATATATACATACACACACACATACATACCCACATATGCACACACACTCACACACATATACACACATACACATATACACACACACACTCTGTATCAGTTAGCTGCGTGTAGTCACACTGGTGGTGACTGTCCACCACAAACAGCTATGACAATCCCATTTGTGTGTGCCACAGCAGAGTGCAGCCTGAACACTGCAGGGTGCAGGGTTGCTTTGTTGCTATTTTTGTTGTTGCTGTTGCTTTTCAGGATTTGTTTGTTTGGTTTTGGGTTTGTTTTTGGTTTTTTTGCCCTTTTTTTTTCCCCGCTTACTCTGGGTTTCTAATATATGCAAACCATTTAGAGAATGTGAGTAGGCGTTCTTTATAGTAAGAAAACATACTTCTCAGCACAAAATTAGGTTTGTAGATGAATGGGGGAAAATTGTCAACATATTTGTAGAACCATAGTTTGGTTTTCTTTTCTTTTTCACTATTTGTTCTTTTTTCAAAAAACTGGAATATTTTTTTCCATACCCTGCCATTGAGATGCTTTTAAAAACCTAAAAATATCCCCCCCCCAAATTTATTTCCTTTTAAAAATGTTTAATTCTTAGGAAGTATAGTTTTAGAACTGTTCCTCTTTTCCAATGGCAGAGCAATATCAGCACAGCTAATTAGCATCTGGTAATTTCACAGGATACTTTGAAAACTCCAGGAAACCTAGAAGTCATGCAAAGACCGAACACTTACACAGGGTTTGATCACTTACTCAGGGTTTCACCCACATTAATAATTAACTGTCATGACAACTTTATAAAATAGGCAGGCAACTTAGAATCATTCTTCATTTACAGAGCAGAGAAACACGGAGACAATAAGTGAGCTGTAAAATGATAAAGTTGGACCAGACTATCTCTATGGTCCTTTTTGACTCAAACTTATAGGACAAATTATTTTCTTTTTTTAATTTAATTTTTAATTTATTGAATAAAGTTCTATAATATAGTATAACAAAAAGATGATTGTACGTGAAACTTCAAATCTACTATCAAACATATAACAAAATTATCATAGAAATTTCTTCTTTTTCTTTCCTCTCCCCCATCCCCCAAGAGGGCGATCATTAGACACACATAGGTATAGGTATATAAAATTATTTTATTCATACTTCTCTTAATCAGTTCTTTCTTTGGATGTAGATAGCATTGTTCTTCATATGTCCTTTATAGTTTTATTTTTCCCATAACATAGTACAGTAAAAAAGATGACTACACATGAAATGGCAAATCTACTATGCACAATTTACTATTGCTTTCAAATATCCAACAAAATTATCATGTAGATTTCTTTTTTTTTAATTCCCCCCAAGATGGCTGCCCTTAGATACAAACAGGTATATATGTGTGTGTGTGTGTGTGTGTGTGTACGTACATATACATATGTATATATCCATATATACACATACACAGGCTATATTACTTTCAAATCCACTGGAAGTTGATGGGATCTTATTTCTTTCTGTAACTGACATTGCTTAGGAATAGATCACGTAGCCTTCCTATTCCATTCATAATTAATAATAATACCAAAGAATCATGCTAATTCTTAAAATGAGAACCACATATTTAGGAAAAGTTTTCTGTCAAGGAGAGACAGTAGGTCTTTCCTACAGTTCTTTAGGGGTATGATTATCTGTGTTTACCTGTCTATATTTCACCAGATACTTAAGAAGAACATTGTTACTAAGCAAACTTAGAAAACTTGCCAGGAAGTTTCTAAACAAATGGCAGTTGTGTCTACTGCTGCTTGGAAGAGTTTCTTAGCACCACTGTTGTTCTGTAGCAGGCCTTAATTTTTAATCTCTCCCTTGAATGAACAAAAGGTTAGAGGCAGAACATGTTCATGGTGTAAGGAAGGGTTAAGCCACCAATACATTAGAGAATGGAGGGAAAAAAGAAGAGGAAAGATCATTTTGTAGAAAAGGGAGCACATCAAGAGAAAGAAAATCACTAGGCAGAAAAAACAGTTCCTGATAATTAAGCACAGAATCTGAGAGTTAGAAAGCACCTGATTGGTCACCTAGTCCAACCCATATGTAGAAGGAATTCCCTTTATCATGTGCTCTACAAGTGGCCAGCCAACATCTGCTTGAAGGCCTCTAAGGAAGGATCACCACCATCTCCCACGGCAGGCCATCTCAAGATCACATTAGGTGTTGGACTGCCCAATCACACTACTGATTCACATTGAGACTGAAGTCCTCTAAAACCCCCAGGTCCTTCTCAAACAACTGCAATCTCTCCAGACAAAAAATTCCAAAAATCTTTGGCTCCACCTGAGTCAAGTGTGTGACTCAAGAAATAATGCAGTTTGGGGATATATTATGAGAGGCCTAGGGTCTAGAAGTAAGAGAGTGATAGTCTCATTGTCTTCTGTCCTTGTGAACGCGGTGTTTATTGGTGTGTGCCACCATTTAGGAAGGACATCGATACAGAGAAGGGCAGGCAGGGTTCTGCAAGGACTTGAGTAAAGAAAGTGGAAACGTTTAACGTAGGGAAGAGAAAATTCGGGGTGGGGGTGGGGTGGGCTCTGGGTGCAAATATTTAAAGATCATTCAAATATTTGAAGAATATGGAAGAAATGTTAGACTTGTTTGTTTGGAATAGTAATGGCTTGAAATTGCAAGGAGGAAAATTAAATTTAATCAAAGGAAAAGAAAAACTTCCTAAGAATTACAAGCATCCAGAAGTAAACCTGGTTGCCTCAGCAGGTAACACAATCTCCCTTACTGGAAGTCTTCAAATGAAAGAAAGACACTTAAGTGTCTGCCTTCTTTTGGGAAATAATATAACAGAGATTCTTTTTCAGGTATAGGTTGGCCTAGACAACCACTGGGGTCCTTGAAAACTTTGAAATGTCACGTTTCTGTAATTTTAGTATTCTGTGAACTTAGCACCACTCCATGTGGTTTAGTGAAGATGACTGGAGACTTGTGGCTAGAACATCTGAGAGGTTCACATCTGAGCTTTGCTACTTTCTGTTTCTACGACCTTAGGCAGATCACTCAACCTCTGTGAATCTCAGTCTTATAGGTTATTTCAAGGAAATGTGAGCTATTAATATCCATAGACGATAGTTTATTATTTATTTAAACCAACAGAAGATTCACAGTAAATATAAATAAATATAGACGGAGGTGTTTCACAAAATAAATAAAAATACAATACAACACAGATAATGTTAATTTGTGACTTTCTAAGTCACTATACCAATGCAGGGATCTGTTTCCATTTGAGTTTGATACCACTGACCTAGAACATCTAGAACCAACATCTAGAATCCAGTATTCATATCCTCACCTTTTTCTTTATATAACTAGAGCAGCTCAGCTGAAATGAATGAAGATGTTTAGAGTCTGGACAGTGAAATGGGAATCATGTATATGGTGAGTGATGTTAGAGACTTCTGGAAGAATGAATGTCTCTCAAAAGAATTAAGCACAGAATCTGATGATCTGGAAAGAACTTCCTGAACTCAACTAATCCAAATACTTTGAGAGTAGAATTGAAACATACAACAGGAGCGGCCTATGGTGAGCTTGGTCTCCTCTGAGACATAACACATAGGAGCCAACAGCATGGTAAGCTTGCTCCCCAGAGCCTGTGCAAACTACCTTGTCAACGTTCACTTCTCACCAGCATTGCCAAAATAATAGATGTTTCCAATCTTCCCTAAAGATCGAAGCTAAACACCCATGCCCTGCCTACAAGATGTCTGGCATCAGCTCTGCTTACAAATGAGAAATCAGAATTTTTGTATTCATCTTATTCTGTCTTTAAAAAGTATGTGTATCAAAACACAAACCAAACTCTTCTTATTTCTACCCCTTTTTCCTTTTAAAATAGAACCATTAATCATCCAAAGCCTCTATTCTAGCTGAATATCTGTGATCTTTACCAACATAACAGGGAAGAATTTAATGAAAAGTATCTTACCTGGAACCACTTCAAAAAGGAACTGTCCTGGGCTCTCTTCATTGTACGGATGCTCTATAACTTTCTTCCCAGGAAGCAAAATGCTACCCTGAGGAAATAAATGACAAAAACACGAATCATTATAATGGATATTCCAGTGTCTTCTTTGCCTCTACAGCATATTTCAGCAGCCAATCTACCCACTGTGTCCAGTTGAATGAAAGTCAGTTAGTCGAGCGAGATGGACAGATTGATCAATCTCTTGATCAGTAGATAGATAGAAATGAAACAGGTACATAAGCTATAGCCAAACTGGCTTACATTTATCTCTGTGTCGTTCAGTGTCCTCAAATCATTACCTTTTAAATATAATCTTACAAAAATTGGTCATCTAGGATGACACTCTGTCACTCTCCTTCAGGCCTCAAAGACAGGAGTCTGCCTTTACCTCTTTCTCTTTCTTGCCTCTTTCCCCCTCTCTGAGGGTAAGATTATTTTGACATATTGCAGATATAACCTACAGTCTAGCCCCATCCTCATCCCAAGGATATGGGCCCACACAGACTAGGTTCAATTTGGAAGTTGACCCCAGACATCTTGTTTCTCTTTTTGGATCATTGACAGCTAATGTTACTCCAGGAAAATCTTCAAAAATAAATTTTCATGGTACAGCTCATGTCTATATTTCCCCTAATTTGGACAACAGGGGCCCCAGCTCTTGAGCAATGCATGCAGGACATGGGAAAATATTTTATTCCACAGAAAATGAATAAAATACAGCTTACAAACAGATACAGAAAAAAACATAAAGCATTCCTGAAGAAAAAAGAACTTGAGGTTGTTATTAAAATAACCCTTTGACATTCTGGGGAGTCCTTCTTTCTAGTTCAGTGCAAGTCATGATCCTGAAACTTAGACTTTTCCCAAAACCAAAAAGGACGTCAGGGCTGCTGAACAGAGACATTCTCACAGGACCTGATAAGTAATTTATAATAATAGAAAGGAAGGGGTAGCAAGGTCCAGCTCTATTACCCACCCACCTCCAGCCTCAGGCCCAAGTGTAGGCCAGTCAGCTGATGGAACCCCAAAGTACTATCAACTCCTGAATGTAAGAAATTACACAAATTCAGCAGCAGCTAGGTAATTCTTCAGCTATTAGGGGTACAATGGTGATCCACTCTCTCTAGGACTTTGAGAAGATAGATCGGCTTCCACAGTAACTTTACCAACACCTTGTCCTTCTTCAGACAGCATACCATTGAAAGAATTCCCCTCTAGAAGAGTGATGCCTAAACTCTAAAACTCAAGCTAAGTTGGTTCACACATGCTTGATTTTGTCATGTGTTTTCTCAATGTCCCCGGTTGATTATGAACTGACAAGTCCACTCTTTAGCTCTCCAGCCCTTCCACAATGACTAGAAGATGTGGATGGGCATATGGAACTCCCATGAGCAAATGGCTACAAGTTTCTCATGTCTTCTCTACTACAAATACTTGGTGGGATAGTCCTTCAGGTTTTCCAGAGGCTCATCCATCAGTTGAATGACTTTATGGATATTACTGGTCAACCCTGATTGCAAGGATGAAAGAAGTTTTAGATAAGAAACACAGGAGAAAAATTAAAACTAAGACCTAAAGATAAAAAACAATGTAATAGCCCCTTGAGGGAATGATTGAATAGGATAAAACAAAGACAAGAAACTCCAGGTTTCTCTCCTTGCCCCTCTCTGGAAGGACCAAGTCCAGGATCTGAACAATCTGGTCCTTGTGAAGGTGATACAGAATCTTTGTAGCTCACAGTGGATATCTAGACGTAAGGAAGGGAAGATCTTTGTCAGCACCAGGGCTACAGTTCTGATGATGACACTTCCTGAACACTCACCAATCCTCCGAACTTCCTGGTACCACTGCCCCCTAAGTGTCCCCTGGTATACCTCCCCTTTCTCCTCCCTGGAAGCTCCATGAAGAGAAGGGGGAAGACAGGCCTTGAAAGGATTGTCCCCTTCTTCTGTTGGGGATCAGTAGACACTTTAGCTTCTCCCTTGTTGTCAGAAAGTAAACTACCTCCCAAAATTACCACCCAAGGCAGCTGATGGTCCAGCAGACAGAGTGTTGGGCCTGGAGTCAAGAAGACCTGAGTTTATATCCAACTGTGTGACACTGGGACAGTCACATAATCTCTGTCTGCCTCAACTGTAAAATGGGGATAATATTAGGACCTAGATCCCAGGGTTGTTATGAAGGTAAAATTACATAATTTTTGTAAAGCACTTAGCACAGTGCATGGCATATAGAAGGTGCCAGTAAATAAGTATTTATTTATTCTTTCCTTTCCACAGGGGATCCACCCAAAGTGCCAATTTTTTTCTAGGTCAAGTATTATTAACTTTTTAGTGTTATGGGCCCTTTGGGATTCTCATAAACCCCCTTTTTAAAAAATGCATAAAATACACAAAGTATAGAAAAGAATCAAATTATGTTGAAATAAAATGTAATTTTTTTCCTACCTAAGTTCATTCTAACTGCCTGGCCATCCTACCTCTTTTTTACATCACTTTGATGATATTTTTGGTGATTCTGAAGTGTAATTCTTTGGTGACAATAAACTGCAGCATACTTACGCCCACCATCCACCCTCCATTGCCCTTTGAGTGACTAACAACTTTAATTCTTTGGAGACTTTGGAATTCCATGATTTGCAACTATACAACATCAGCCAAAGAATAAGATGGTAAATACATGGGCCTTTGTTTCAGGGAGACATGGGAGGTCATTCAAAGCACTGTAAAATTTCCCAAAGGCAAACTATTCTCCTCTTCCTGTTTAGTTTCGGTTGGGTTCACTGTGGCTCTCCCTTATCTGTCTAAGCTACATTAACTGACAGACCAGCTGCATGGGTTAGACATGCAGCTACATAGTTAGATGTTGTCTAGAGTCTAGAGACCATAGGTATTATGGACAACAAACATTTATTAACCTCCGGAAGAGTGGTAAATATCTTTGATGGACATTTTTCTCCTTGTGTTACACTTCACTTGGTATCAATCGTCAGAAAGTCACAGATGTACAGAGTAATTTTAACATTTTTCAAGGAAATCTTATAGATTATATATTATATTATAGATTAATGTAAGCATTAAAGACTCTGATTGAAGAAAAGTCTTTAAAGAGGCCGCATATGCTATTGAACCAAATTATTTTTTTTTTAGGTAACAGCAAAAAGTTCAGTGGAATAATGTGTTTTATGCATTTTTTGTCAGTTGTTTAGCTGTAAAGATATACTCTGCTTTGGACTATCTTTGGTAAAAGCTCACCTGTTCCTTTTTCATGTTTTCATAAAGCATGCCTTCTATATGTGCATAGCTAATTTTCATTCTTTAAACTGTATCAGCAAGTAGGCATGTGAGTCAGTAGTTACTGATATTTTCTTGTATCACCTTTGAAATAAAAAATAAGATCTGTAGTTTTTTTCAAGCATTTTGTGTCCATTATTTCAAATAATTTGGAAACTGATCCTTCAAAAGTGTATTGTCCCCAGTACAAAAGATTACATATTCTTAGGGTAGACTAACTGTTCCTTCCATCTTTGCTTTCTTTGTTGCTGTTTCTATTTCCCCATATGCTACCTTTGGGATTATGATGGCATAGTACAAGCGTAGAGGCTCCACTGTAACTGATGGAAAAAAAAAGTTATAAAAATCTTTCAAGTATCTTGAGAAATAAACCTTCACTTTTCTCCAAATTGTGTTTCATCCTCCGATACAAATGCCCTCTGTGTATTCTTGGTGTTAGTCTAACCAGTCTTCCTGGCTTTGTTGTCTTTAATGATGCCTCTACTTCATTCAAAAAGTAAAATGATGAGAATAACGATGCCATAGTCCTTAAAAATGGTGGCTCCGCTGTTGATGACACAGAAAATAATTTCTTATTGAAATGTGAATATTTTCCATGTTTCAATTGTTTGTTGCCCTTCTTCTAATCTCATTTTCAGATGTTCTTAACTTTGCGAAAGCACGCTATTCTTCTGACATTTGCAAATATTTAAAAAGTATTATTTTAATTTCCTGGTCTAAAGTCTTTGGCTTAAATCTGAGTCAGAAAAATCATGAATCTTTCTTCAGTTGTCAATTTTGAGGAAACAATGTGCCACATCAAAAACTTCTTGCTTCATTCTTAAGGAAGGCCTAACTAGAGTCTAAAGGAATCATTAGTTCAGGAATGATTCTTCTCTGGGACTGATTATGGCAATGATCAGACTAGAAGCAAGAGCTTCCTTTGATTAGAAAGTCCTTTTTCAATCATATCTCAGTCTCCAAGTGTTTATATTTCTCATTTTCTTAGTTTTATTCTCTTTGGTCATAAAACCTCTAAGAGGTACTTCTCATGCCTTGGCTTTGACCTCTCCAGCAAGGGAGGTGCCTGTTCGGTGCCCCTGAAATTGAATTTGTTTACATGTATATTTCTCTAGTTTTTCATAAAGATCTTTTGTTGCTTCTCTAAAATTACTGCCACACAAAAGGGTCACCACTTCACAGTTGACAAGTCCTGGGTCCTCAGAGCTATGCCAAAGTTCCAATTTCTTGTCAAAACTATCCAAAATCCTACCTGAAAGCTGTTTATACACATATTTTAGATGTTTATAATAAAACAAAATTCTTATTTTTACTCCCATTAGGTATTGAATGTTTATCCATAACAATGACATCATGTATCATTTAAAAATCAGTGTGAATCTCTTCCTTTAGGTAAAAACACTTTCTGTGCTCTTTTCATCATTAACTGCTCCTTTATGAAAAAGGCCTTAAAAAGACAGTTGACCTTAGACAAACATCCTCATCCAGGCTGGCATTAGACATAAGAAGTCAGCTCAAGGAGCCTCTGACTAGCAGCAGAAAATGGCCTTTCTGTCTAGAGTCCTCTCTTTTCATGGCAAAGAGAGAGAGAGAGATACTGGAGGATCAATATACACCTTTCCCCAACTAGTAGCAGGAAAGAAGGTGGACATCCCTGAGGGGCAAATTTGGTTGTCTCACCAATCATTGACCTTATTGGCACAGTAAATACCCTCATCAATCATTATCTTTCTGAAGGTGGGGGGGAGGGAGGTACTCAAAAGGCCTGGGCACCCAGCCAGATGGAGGATACCATACAAGCTTGAACTTTGCCTCCTTACTCCCCCTCTTTCTGCTTGTTTTTTTTTCCCTCCCAGAATTCACCGATCAAAGTAATACAACACCAGCAATGTTAGTATTGGTGGATTCGAAGGAAGCATTTCATTTCCACAGTGAGTCCAATGTAGGGTTTCACAAAGTTTTGTTTTTTTTTTTTTTTGCTCACTTGGCAGGGGAGGAGTGCAGGGAAAGGAGGTGGTGGTGGTAAAGGGTAGGGGTGGGAGTGGTACTGAGGGTGAGCCACTGGCAGGTGCAAAGCAAGGACCAAAATTATTGGATAGTTTTGAGTACAACTCCCACGTAAATACAGAGCAATTTTTTTCCAGTGGGTAAAAAGTTCACTCAACAAAACTGAGACTGACATCAAATGAACTCCTGATGACAATAAGTAAGAGCGTAGAAATGAATTAAATTGCGTGTGCAAAGTCAAATGTCAGTAAGTTTATGTTGAAACTTGATACGGGCATGATTTATGACTTACATGCAGGTACATGAACACTCTGCACAGTTCATACTTGACCAACAACCTCCTAGATCAAGAATCATGAGTGAGGAGCTATATAAAGTGTTTTAAGACGTAACAAAAGCAACCAACTTTATTAAAAGTTGATTTATTACATTCTTGAATTTCTGCTTTGATGAATGCCTCCTAAACGCTCATTAAGTAAGTTTGCTTGACACATTCAACCTCCTGCTGCAATTAAGAAAAAATTAAAATTAGACAAATGGAATTCACCACTAGACTCCTTCCTTATCTGAAGCTGAACAAATCATAGTAACTGTGCTGGACACCGACAAAAACAAGAATGAACTGGAAATTTCCCCCATTCCAATTGTGCCATATTACAGTTATCCCTCCTACATCATGACTTTCCCATTGTGGTTTCAACATATCATGACTTGGAGAAAGAAATTAAATAGGAATTTGGGGAAAGTTTTGCAAAAGCCACAGACAACACAGAAAGGCCAGCAGAGGTCACGGAAAAAGTTTAGAAACTCAGAAATGCATAAAATATCTGTATAGTATTATATAAAACCAACCCAGATTCTACAATAAGGTATTGTAAATACCCCATTAATGAAAAAGAAAAAATTCAGACTTCCCTGGTACAAAGGGAAGACCAAAAAATTTTATGCAATTTTTCAGACTGTGGGGGCACTGTGCCCCTAAAACCTCCACGAGATGGAAGGGATAACTGTACTTTCAGTTTCTAACATATATCTCTATATGCCCTTGCTCTTTTCTGGCTTCATCATCATCATCTTCATCACTGACAGCATTTATACAGTGCCTACACACATGCAAAGTGACATATTAAACACTATTATAATTTTTATTTCATTTGATCCTCACAATAACCCTGGAAGGTAGGTGCTAATATTATCCCTGTTTTGTAGATAAGGAAATTGAGCCAAAGAGAAGTTAAATCATTAGCTCAAGATCAACAGTTAGTGTCTGAAGTCAATCAAGAAACTTACTATGTGCCAGGTACTGTGCTAAGTGCAGAGAATAGAAAGAAAAGTAAAAATTAGCCCCTTGTCCTCAAGTAGCTCACACTGTAATAGTGAGGCAGCATGTATATAAGTTTGTGTATGCTTCTATCCATCCATCCATCTATCTATCCATCTATCTATCTATCTATCATCTATCTATCTATCTATCTATCTATCTATCTATCTATCTATCTATCTATCTATCTATCTATCTATCTATCTATCTATCCATCCATCCATCCATCCATCCATCCATCCATCCATCCATCCATCCATCCATCCATCTATCTATCTATCTATCTATCTATCTATCTATCTATCTATCTATCTATCTATCTATCTATCTATCTATCTATCAATATATACACACAAACACAGACATATACACACACCCATTTGTGTGTGTGTGTATATGCACCTACTGTAATGTTAATGGGATTTAAGATCTTCCCCTCCTGTAATAGGGCTCACTTAGAGCTCATTAAGGGAAGCTTGCTTAGGCGAGGCTTACTTGTAGGAAGGCTTTCACACCTTTTGTCAATTTCTAATTAGGCACCGAGTCAAGAAGATTGTGATGCCTTCTGGCTCTGAGAAGTGTATATAATCTCTGGTATTTTGCTTTGGGGGGCTCACTTATGAGAAGGGCCTTGTGATTATCTGGCGGAGACTCTAAGTAGCCATAGGTTCAGACCTTCCCCCCCAACTGCTCAGATGTAAAAGGCTCTCCTGATCCAGTGGTGTATATAAAGTATGTAGCAATCTTGCTTTGATTCAGGAAGTCAGAGACATGTCTGTTGGTCTTTATGCTAATTTCTCTGCTTGTATTTTCTCTGTTTGTATTTGACTTTTCCCCTGAACTAGAGAATGTAATTAAAGAAAATGTTGACCCTTTAAAAGTCGCTTTCCTTTAAGAAAAGCAGATCCAAGAACCTGTGCTAGCAGGTCATCATGCTAACCTTCAAGAGGAAGGCATCAGTCATGGGATTTTAAGAGAAGAAGATGAGGGGGGAGAGCATTGGAGTCATGAGGGATAGAGATGGGAGGTAGAGTATTTCCTTGTTCTGCATGAGTAATGACAAGTAAGCCCCTTGTGCTTGTTGTTTGTCCATGGGTCGAAGAGGACCAATGACATAAGGAGGGAGATTTCTCGACTTACAAGTGAACTGGATTTAAGTGAGGCAGGGCTGTGTAAAGTCACCTGCCTCACTCTCTCCTCCAAAATCATTGAAGTCCAGTGGCGAGATAAGAATCAAGATAACTGATGATGACCCCTCAAGTAAACCAGTATAGTTAGACTAAAGTATACATGAAGGGGATAATGTTAATAAGGCCAGAAAGATAGGAAAGGATAAGTTTGTAGAGAAGTTTAAATGCCAAGCAGAAGAGTTCATTCATTACTTACAAGTAATGGGTCGCTGCTGGAGTTTTATTGAGTCAGTTGGTAACCTGGTCCAAATTGTGATTTAGGAAAATCACTTAGGTGGCTTATGTGGAAGAGGGACCAACAGGAAAATGCTCTAAACAAGGATATTATTTAGGTATTGCAGTAGTTCAGGGAAGAAATGGTGAAAGGCAATACTAATTTGATTGCTGTGTGAGTGGAGAGAATGGGATATATATGAGAGATATCGGCAGTGAACTGAATGTAGAGGGTGAGGGAGAGTGGGGAGTCACAGAGGACCCTGAGGAACCCAACCTAAAGACCTGAACATATAGTGATGGCCTGGGCAGTGATTAGTAAGTTTGCAAAAAGGAAGGTTTGGGGGAAAAGATAATTTCTGTTTTGGTCCTGTTGAGTTTGAGATTCCACTAAGATATAAGGTTCTAACAGATAGTTGGTGAAGTGGGATTAGAGCTCAGAAAAGAGAATGGAGCTGGATCTACAGATCCCAGAATCATTTGCATAGAAATGGTCAATGAAACCAGGGGAGCTGATGATATAATATATAAGATACAGATTATATAAAAAGATCTAAGATAATATAAAGAAAAAGGTAAAAAAGGTCCAAGTTAAAGTTCGGGGGTCCATCTCTTTTCTTTTTTTCCCTTTTTACATACCAGTGGTCTTGCTTCATCTTTATCCCTGAAGTAGTAGAGATGGTCTCCCTGGAGCACAAACCAGCATGTGTGCCAAGTCTTGGTAAATCCTCCCTGTTTTCTCAGCCACCCACACTTGGGGGTAGCATACCACCCTTGGCCTTGTTGGAGACACTCTGGGGAGCCTTTCCTTTCCATGATCCTCAGATGAATGGAATGTCCTATTTAGCAAACAAAAAGGGAAAATGATGAGATACTTCTCTGTTTTTTTCCCCTTCAAAAAATGATCTATCAAATTCTAAAAGATTCAGGAAAAAAAAGAGTATGCTGTCCAGACTCTTTTTTTGGCCATAGTTTTTAGGCAATTCGGTGACTCTTAACTTATCTCTCTTTGATCTCTTTTCCAGGTAATTATTTCATCTGAAATACATATTTTTCTTCTATTTTTTTCAATCTTTTATAACATGGTACGTAGTTTGTCTTATAGTTTCATGAAGTCATTAATTTTTGTTTGGTCCATTCTTTTTTTCATGGAACCTGTTACTTAGGTAAGTACTCCATGGTGATTCCAAAGCAGGGTTACACAGTTTTTTTCATCTGGCAGGGGAGGCAGAGAAGGGTAGAAGTGGTAGTGAGGGTGAGCCACAGGCAGGTACAAAGCAATGACTAAAATTATTGGATATTTTTGAGTACAACTCCCACATTAAGACAAGAATTTTTTTTCCAATTGGTAAAAAGTTCAGTCAACAAAAGACTGACAACAAATTAACTCTAGGTGACCATAAATGTCAGTGTAGAAATTAATTAAATTGTTTGTACCTCTTTTACTAATCTGCTAATTCTCTTTCCAAGATTCTCCTCCACATCTCTCATTTATTTTCCAGTTCTTTACTCTAGACTCTCATTTCATTAATTACAACATTTTAAACTTAAACCCTTATTGCATTTCTTCAGGGAATTGTAGTTGATCTTGAGACCAAGCTGTATTTTTTTTAATGAGATTTTGTTCATAGGTGTTTTGAGTTATTATTCTCTTTTAAGTTTGTATCTTGGGCATCCCTGACATTATAATAGAGCTTTATCTTTTTTATTTGTCTTATTTCTTAGATTGGGACTTTTTTTTAGGGCCAGGCTCTGGGTACTTCTAGTGGAACTGGTATGGTCTTGGATGGTTCCACCCAATTGCACGTGCTGTTCTGATGTGGCTCTGAGTTTTCTTGGGGGGGTATATGGTAGAGTATGGAGTGAGGGTGAGATGGGGAAGTAGTTGGCAGAGGATGAGTTTGAGGTCCCTTCTCTGGAAAAAAAGAAGAAAATAAGCATTTCTTAAGCATCTACTATAAGGATACACATACAAGCAAAAAGAAAGATAGCTCATGTGTTGAAGGAGTTAACGTTCTACTCGGGGAAAGCAATACAACAAGGAGATGAATACAGGGAGAAGGAGATGAAGGTATGTGGTGCAGGCATATATTTTTGAAGTCCAGAGAGTTGAGAACAGGACTGGGAGGGGAATAAAGGCTGATTGGCTCCTCCCCCAAAAGGAACACGTCACCAGTGGGAGAAAAGGTGGGTTTGGTGGAGGAATTATCCAGCACGATTATCTCCGTGATGGAAAGACAGCCAGCAGGACTGAGCCCAAGCTTCCCATCACCTCTCTGGGATCAGAGCAACAGTATTTCAGTTCTATTCTGCTCTTGAGATCTGGCTGAGATCCCAGTCCACCCTTGCCCTTGTTCCACAGTTTCTGACTTAGTCCCTTGATGATGAGTCAAATTTGTGATCCTGTACTGGATAGATGAACTACTGTGGTTTCTCTTTAGTTTTCTGATCTCTACTCATTCTGGCACTTTGGTCTGAGAGCTTTGTTGGAATAATTATTTGGGGAGCTGAGTTATGCTACTTCCTCCTGTTTTGCCATCTTGACTGGTCTCCCTCTTGTTTGAATGTAAAATCAGAACTCTCTCTACAATACATATTTAAAGCATAAGGACTGATAAATCTCAGAAATGGGATTTTTAACCTAGACTTTCCTGAATCCAAGCTTAGCACTCTATCTACTATGTTACATTGCCTTTCATAGGAGGTTCATTTTAGGAAATGGGATGGGAATCATGGAGTTGGTGGATGAACCAAAGGGAAAGAGCCAAAGTAAAGAGAAGGGCAAGGAGCACTGTTAAAAGTAGGACCAACACAGATGATCATATTAGCCCCAACTCCCCTGGTTCTTTTTATATTGTTTTGCCTGCTGGGTCACAAATACTTCCTATCATGATATACACTTCTTGCTCTTCTCTTCACTGTATAATCCATCTGTAGATTTAGGGTCCGTGAGTTTTCTTTTTTTATTTTTCTTGTTTTTTTTTTTTTTTTGTAAGTACTGTTTTTTTTTCCAATTACATGTAAAGATAGTTTTCAGCATTCACTTTTTTTTACAAGATTTTGAGTTCTGAAATTTTCTCCCTCTCTTCTTCCCCAAGACAGCAAGCAATGTGATGTACGCTATACATATGAAACATGTTAAACATGTTAAACACATTTCCACATTAGTCATGTTGTGAAAGAAGAATCATAACAAAAGGAAAAAATTATGACAAAGAAAAACAAAAAAAGTGAAAACAGTAGCTTTGATCTTCATCAAGACTCCATAGTTCCTTCGTTGAATGTGGAAGCATTTTTCATCATGAGTCTTTCGGAATTGTCTTAGATCACTGTATTGGTGAAAAGAGCTAAATCTATCATAGCTGATCATCACACAATGTTACTTTTACTGTGCACAGTGTTCTCCTGATTCTGTTTACTTTACTCAGCATCAGTTTGTCTAATTCTTTTCAGGTTTTTCTGAAATCTGCCTGCTCATCATTTCTTATAGCACAACAGCATTCCATCACAATCATATACCACAACCTGTTCAGCCATTCCCCAATGGATGGGCATCCCCTGTTTCCAATTCTTTGCCACTACAGAAAAGCTCCTATAAATATTTTTGTACATGTGGGTGCTTTTCCCTTTTTTTTGACCTCGTTGGGATACAAACCTAGTAGTGGGATTGCTGGATCAAAGGGTATCCGTGATTTTTAAGCTGTTTAATTAAAATTTTCTGCTACAGAGAAATTCCTGCTAACAAATCTGATCTTAACCAGTAATAAAAGACCACTTATTTATTTTGCATTTATTTTCACATAATTTAAACAAAATTCATGGGTGGCTAAGACATTATACATTTGTGTACATTTGTTCCACACACCTGCTAAGGCTCATAAAAAATTAATGCAAATTACAAGTCAATTTAGAGAACTGAGAATTCTCGCCCTGCGGGCCTTAGGCACCTTAGAGATAATCATGCATGAGTGCAGCAGCATGAGTCCCACTCAGCCTCATTATTCTACCATTAGTAAATATTATTTTACACAGAATCGCTTCTATGAAAATCATACAGTACTTGACCAAATTTCAAACTGCTCAAATGTTACTGAACTAAAAAGTATAAACTAGGAATAATATTTATAATCCCATGTAAACAGTGACTATCACTTCCTAAGAAACTCTAGTAAAGGTTTAATAGTTCAGTTTTTAAGTTAGAAATAGTAACAGGAAGATATCTATAGCTTTAAAAAAATGAAAAAAAGTTTATGGACAATTTTTTTCTTTCTTACATCACTTCCCAATGACACTCTCTTTCCTGTCTTCCCCCACCCTGACACTCCCACGCTCCCCAATAAAATTCTCCCTTGTAACAAAGAAGTACAGTAAAAAGTCAAACAACACATCAGCTGTATTTATGTGTGAGTCATTTCAAAGTTATAGTCTAAAATTTTCTTTATGAAAAAAAGAGAGGTGTTTCTTAATGAACCCCAACTAGGCCCTTACTGCTGCAAGGTAATCCTTCTGTACCTCCCTAATTAACTTACTATGGCTCTTACCACAGGGGCTCTTCAAAACCTTTTCAGCTCTCCTCAAACCTCCAATGCTCCTCTTCTTCATATCCTCTCAACTGAGAACCTTGCCTAATATGTAAATGAAAATATTGAAGTTATTCACCAAGAATTCCCTCTTCTTCTCTCCTTTTTGTCTCACCTTCCCAGATCCTTTCTGCCAATCTATTCTCTTTCACCTGTATCTCACGTAAGGCAGCCTTTCTCTTTGCTAAAGTCAGTCCCTGAATGTACAATTTCATTCCATCTTCTCCAGCAGATTGGCCCTTCTACTTTCCCCATTCTCTCACTTACCTTCAATCTCCCTGTTTACTGGTTGTTTCCCTACTGCCTAAAAATATCCACTTATTTCCCCCACCCTCAAAAAACCTTCACTTGATCATCCCTACTCTCATCTCTCATGTGATCCATTGCCATAACTATAAATCCCACATCCTTCCTGCCTTTGGTGGCTAAACTCCTTCAGAAGCCTGTGCTTTATTTCCTTTTACTCTTTTTAACTCTACAGTCTAACTCCTGAATTCATTATCCAGCTGAAACTGTTTATGCCAAAGTTATCATTGATCTTTTAATTGCCAAATCTGATAACCTTTTCTTAATTCTCATCCTTTACCTCTCTGCAGCCTTCAACACTTCCCTCTCCTTGACACTCTCTTCTGTTTAGGTTTTTGGAACTATACTCTCTCTTGCCTGACTTACTTCTTAGCCTCCTTTACTATATCCAGGTCACATCTGCTAATAGTAGGCATCCTACAGTTTTGTCCTGGCTTTCCTCTCTTCTCTTGTATATGGCACTCATATTTCCTTCTGGATTTAGGATCCTTTCTGTTTATCTGTTTGTGATCTGAGTTTTCATTGAGTTTTATTCTGCTTGAAATGTGGTTCTTCTCTTTATATTCTCTCATCCCTCACTTTCTGAATCCCTATACTTCATTTGTGGCCACTTCAACCTCCTCCTACACTAAGGGGGTTACTCTTCACAGGCTAGTCACTAAGCTTAGCAGCCTCGAGGTTGACCAGACTGGGCCTGACTTGAATACAACCTTTTCTTCATACTCCATATGACATACACACTGATTCACCTTTTCCCCAGTCTCTTCTTTGTCTTTATCCTTTTCCTATTATGATTTGACTAAGAGGCATTGGCCTCCCAGGCAGAAGTCAGCACTTTATGTGTTTGGGTAGAATCGATGCTTACTTCTCATTGCCATGGAGGGTTGGAAGCAGATAAAAAGTGGCAGTCTCCAAAGCAGGAAGCGTTCCCAGTATAACTGTTCATCTCTGCGGTGTGGTGTTCTCCAGATGACCCTTTGTCCTCACCTGCATGAGGGCTGAAGGGGTAGAGATGCTGAGTGAATACTTTAAATATTTGAATTATCTAGTTCCTAGGGATTTTACCATGTTGGAAGTGTCTCTTCTGTTCTATAAACTCAGCTATAATTGCCCTATGGAGTCCTCTAGAGCTCAGAGAATCATCATTATACCTCATAGCTGGTAGGAAAGAAAGGAAGCAAGTTTCCTTTATGTGCATGTTCAGTAGCCATCCAGATGGCTTTTTCTTCACCATGATATTGGCTCAATATGAAGATAGACATCCTAATTATTAGGTGGAATAGGCTGCCTTAGGAGGTGGGGAATTTCCCATCAATGGAAGTCTTAAAGCAAGGGTTGAACAGCCAGTATTTGGGAATGAAGTGGAAGAGATTGCTGCCCACCTGTGGGTTGGACTAGGATGCTTCTGAAGATCTTCAAGCTTTGAGATGGTGTGTCCTGTAATTCTTTTTTCCTAGTATTTAGTTGGCACAAATGAAGCCAAACTGTGTTGTTCAGTTGTTTTTTAGCCTTGTCCAACTCTTCATGACCTCATTTGGGGTTTTCTCAGCGAAGGTACTGGAGGGGTTTGCCATTTCCTTCTCTAGCTCATTTTACAGATGAGGAAACTGAGGCAAACAGGGTTAAGTGACTTGCCCAGGGTCACACAGCTAGTCAGTATCTGAAGTCAAATTTATTTTCAGAAAGATGAGCTTTCCTGACTTCAAGCCTGGCACTCTAATCCTTTATGCCATCTAGCTGTCCCAAGCAGATACTGTGGTGATAGAAATGATAAAATCTGGCAATTGATTGGCTATGTGGTGTGAATGTGGAGTCCAGGAGGATACTGAGGTTATAAAATTGGGCTAATGGAAGAATGGTGGTGCACTTGATGACAATAGGCTGCTCTGGAAAGGGAGTGGCTCTGAGAGTAAGCTAATGAGATCTGTCAGACATCAAAAGTTTGAGATGGCTCTGTGATGTATGTGGGGCATATGCCCCATTTAAAATGTGGCTATCATCCATCTACCTAACATGAATCTCCATTTTGTATTGCTTAATGCTTTTAGAAAATATAGAGTCCACACATTTAAAAACTTCGAAAGCTGTCATCCTTGTTTGTGCTTCCTTTTGAACTTCCTTCTGTGATATATATATATATGTATATATATATATCATACATATATTTATATACACACACATATATATGTATTCATTCCAAAGATCTTTTTTTTTTATCACATCTTAATTTAATCTCCTCCTCTTCTAATTAAAAGCTGAAAGAAAAAATACTTGCAGTAAATAATCATAGTCAAGTGGATGGGTGTCTCCTGGAGGCCATCAACTGTCAGGTAACATGCATCATTCTAGATCTTCTAGAGACATAGTTTGGTCATTGCATCGACTTATTTTTCTTTACAACGTTGTTGTCTATGTAAATCACTCTATTGTCTATTCTTTACTCTGTGACAGTTCATACGATGCAGAATCCTTCATTGGTTACAATGGCATATCACAATTTATCGGCCTGCTCCCCAACTGATGGTATTTCCTTAGATTCAAGTTCTTTGCTTTTTTCCTTTTGGTCTCCCTTTCAGGATGAGGAAATTTATTTTGATTATGGCTATTTCATCCCTGGTATTTTCCTCCTTCTTAACTCTTTCTGGTTTCCCTGTTGAGGTTTCCACATCAAATTGTGTGTGTTCAGTCTTCTTGTTCACTTTAGATGAGTGAAGTTAATCTTATGCTCACTCCTGAAAATTCTTCCTTTACGTGTCTTCGCATGCACCCATATGATGAGAAATAGCACGTTCTGCCTCTTTCTTCCTCCCTTCTATACTAGCTTATTCCTGTCACCCTCCCTGCTCTTCCCCCCTTAAAACTCTCAGAACAGAAGCAACTAATCAGTGAGTCCTCTATTTTTCTTATTTAACAGCCTTAAAACCCTATGAAAACTAATTCTGAAGGGGAACTTGTTTCTTCACCTCTTAGAATGTTAGCACTGCATTATCACACTGCTCCTTATAATTACTCAGATAAATTTACCCTTCTAGGTTTCTCTGGACTTTGGTGTTTGCACTTCAAAGTTCTTACTCAGCTCTCGTCTTTTCATTAGAAATCTTTGAAAGCTCTCCATACCATTAAAAATCCATTTTCCTCCCCTTAGGATTATATGCAGCTTTGCAGGGTAAGTTATTCTTGGTTACATTGTTTGACTCTTAGAATATTGTATTCCAAGATCTCCTATTTATAGTAGCTGCCAGGTGTTTTGTTCATTATGTTTCACCACTTTCAGCTATAGTGGTGTACTGCTAAAAGAAAAAGCAGCATAAGAGGATATGAGGGTTAGAGTTTACAGTCATAATAACAAAAATGAAAGGGATAACTCAACCATAAAATAGAACACAAAAGCAGAAAAAAGTACAACAGTTTGTTGCTTACAAGAAACACATCTGAAAAATAAAGATTCATACAAAATTACACTGAGAGGCTAGAAAATAATTTATTAAATCTGAGGAAATCATAACCTCAGAGAATGCAACAGTAAAACTAGGCATGATTAAAAGGGACAAACAGAAAAACTATTATTCTGAAAGGCACTAAACACAACAAAATAATATCAATAATATATATAATATATTTACATATATATACATATATGCACTGAATTTTATAGTACCTAAGTGCTTGAAAGATAAATTAATTGAATTGCAGGGAGAAATAGAAAACTATAATAGTTGGGGATGTGAATACATTCTTTCAGATATAGATAGACTATAAAAAAGAAAAAAGTTAAGGAGTTGAGAATTTTAGAGAAGTTACAGATGATTAATCTTTTGTGGATGCTGAATGAGAATAGAAAGGAACATGCATATATCTTAGCTGTGCATGACACCTTTGCAAAAATACATGATGTAAAATAAAATAAAAATCTAATAAATGCAGAAGAGAAAAAAATCAAATGTATACCTTATTGATTGTAATACAATAAAAATATAATTAATAAAAGGAACTTTGGAGAAACAATTTTAATTTTAATGAATATAATCTGATTCTGAAGATTTTAGTCAAAGAATAAATCACACAAAAAAATGATAATTTTATCAAAGAAATAAACAAATTTCATCAAAGGAAGAAACGATAAATGAGAAACCATACTAAAATGTTTGGGATGTAGGTAAAACAGTCCTGAGGAGAAAATGCATCTTTCTAAATACTACCATCAACAAAAGAAAAGCAAAACAAATTAGTGAAAGAGGAATGCAACTAAATAAACCTAGAAAAGCAATAAATTGAAAAACCCCAACTAAACATCAAAATAGAAATTCTTAAAATCAAGAGTTTAACAAAAAGAGTTTAACAAAATTGAATGAAAATATTGAATTATTAAATAAAATGAGGAACTTTTTTAAATAAAGAAAATATATAAATTATTAAACTGTAGTGGGAACATCCAGAAGGAGAGAGAAAGGAGGAATATCAAGTCATTAATGACTATTCTTTGGATCTGGTCATAGAACAAGTTCTAGAAAGAATTAATCATGTTATCTTCTAGCCCACACTTCAACATGTTTTCTACAAAAATTACACAAGACCATTATCAGATATTTTTCTTAAATATAGGTAAAAATCTAGCAAACTATTAACAGTTCAGAAACTTTTTAAAAAATAAAGGAATCCAAGCTATCAATAGCCACATGAAAAAATGCTCTAAATCAGTAATAATTAGAAAAATGCACATTAAAATCACCCTTAAATATCACTGGTTTCCAAAAGAGACAAAAAAGGAAAATAAGAAATGCTGAAGGGGCTATGGGAAAAGAGGAACATCGATGCACTGTTGCTGAAGCTATGAACTGGTCCAGCCATACTGGAAGGCCATTTGGAAATATGCCTCAAGAAGCTATTAAAAGTTTGACCCAGAGATACCACTATTAGGTCTATCTCCCACAGATCAAAAGGAAAGAAGAAAACGATCCATATAAACAAAAATATTTAAAGCACATAATGAAACATACTATCTACCACTACAGCATTTTCTGACATGACCAATGTGGTAATTTGTTTTGCATGACCATACATATTTGTATGAATTTTGTTTTTCTTGTGTTCCAACTGAGTGGGGAAGGGAGAGGTAAGAGGGAGAGAATTCAGAACTGAAAATAAAATAAAACTGAATTTAAAAAAGGATAATCAAGGCATCATGTGTCCATCTCCAATCCTGCAATAACATTCCCATTCTCTATGATCTTGCAAAAATAGCTGGGAATATAGTTTAGTTATTGCAATGTTTCAGTTTCTTTTACTCCCAAAGATATAGTGATTGGGGTTAGACATCTAGAACTCATGAAAAGCACCAAGGATGCCCTCTTATTTCATTTTTTCTTTAGCGTAAACTCTCTTAGTCATTTTGTTCTGTCTTTTCTAGTCCAAAGGTTGTCTTCCTTGGCAGAGAAAACAGAAACCAAAGAAGAATCACTGTCTGATTTCAGATACCATTGTCAATCCACCACAAGCAGTGGTTCTCCATCTTCTTTGAGACTCATCCTTTCCCCAGTGTAGCTTAAAAAGCAGCACTTTTAAGTTATTCTTATTTTCCTCATCAGCATTAGCTTTACCATGCCTTATAGGACTCTGCCACATTTTTGTTTTCATCCTACCTGTTAAAAATCTGACTTCTTTGGTGAATTCATTTTTTACCCACATCCATCTTCTCTCTTTTCTTCCTAATCAGAAATATTTTGCAGTATTTTATTTATAGAGGGTTCCCATAACTTCCAATTTGACTTCCCCTACAGAATTTTTAGTCCACAGAACTCAACCCTTTCCCTAAAGGCTTTGAAATCTGCTCCCCCAAACTACTGGAGGATGAGCAGAACACTTCTTGTCTTCCTTCCTCTATCACAAACTTTAAGATTCCAATTAGGGCTTTACAACTACATTTACTTCTACTTTGGAGTTTTTTACCCTTGTATTTCAAAGTTTTTATGTGGTTTTCCCTTTTAAACTTAAATAAGGTGATGGGATTCTTTACAAATAAAAAAAACAAACTAAGATTGCAACTGAAAATGTTTTAGCAATCACATCTCAATTCAAATAAAACATTATTCCAAATAAGCACCATCAGACTTAATTAGGTCTAATGTCTCAGATAAATATGAAATTAACATATATCTATATCTATATCTATATATATGGCCAAGAACTATTCTCTAATAAAATGCTCAAAAGATATGAACAGTTCTCAAAAGAGTCCCAAAATGTTATTCCAAATCACTAAAAAAAAAGAAATTCCAATCAAATAACTCTAAGGTTTTACCTCACCCCAGCTAAATGTAAAAGAACAAAACGTAGAAATAGCCAGAGTTGGAAGGGCCATGGGAAGACAGGTAATTTAATCCATTATTGATGGAGCCATCCTGGAAAGCAATAATCCATTCATTCTGGAAAGCAATTTGGAATTCTGCTAAAAAGAAGTAATTAAAATTCCCCTACTTTTTAACACAGAGATTTCATTGCTAAGTATATACCTCAAAGGGGTAAAAACAGAATCTTACATAGATAAAAACACTAATAGCAATACTTTTGTGGTAGCAAAGAATGGGAAACCAAATGTCCATGGATTAGAAAATAAGCAAAGCAATTGTGGTAAATAAATGTATGCAAAAGAACTATACTTAAGAAAAAAAAAACTATGAAGACTTCAGAGAAATATAGAAGACTTTACATATGATGAAGAGGGGAGTGAGTAGAACCAGGAGAACAATATACACAAAGACTACCACAAAGTAGATGAAAAAACAACATGACACAATGCCATGTTATTATAGCAACCAAGCTTGACACCAGGAATAGTTGAGAAAAATGTACTTCTCTTCTTTCCTTGAAGATGATGAACTATGGAGAGTAGAATATACTGTACATACTGCTAAGTATAGTCAATGTATTTGTTAATTTTTTTTTGATCTTTCATTTCTAAATCTGCATTACTAGGGGTGGTTTACTGGGTTAGCAGAGGGGGAGGAATATATTTAGAATTGCATGTGATGTAAAAACAAAAGGCATCTGTGGAAAAATGAAAGGAAAAAAAGCACATATTTCAAAAGACAAGTCATATTCTTGACTTCTGATTGAACATGAAAACATAGTTTCTTTAAAGAATTCATAACAATAGTAATATCTATTTCTCTATTTAGAGATTTGAAAAATTACTTTTTCAGATATCCTGAAAACTTAGAGATATTTAGAATCTATGTATAGAAACATATATCAGTTCCATTAGAGATGAGGAAAAATATTTGCTACTATTCATAGAAGTCATTTTAAAAAACCTTTACACAAAATATCTTAGGTGGCTTTAAAGTTCACCAAAGATGCCCTAATTCGTTGGGGATTACAATCAAAATCCTTACTATAAATTCCATCCCATGTGTCCATTATCTTGGAAAATAGCACCCTAGACCTTAGTGAAAACTAGAAAGGAGAGAACTTTGATTAATATACCTCGGTTTTCTAAAACCAGTAATACGTACTACTTGTGCTATTTTTATCCCTGTAAAATTAAAAAGGCGCATGTTTTCAAAGTTTGGAAATGATTTTCAAAGAGCTTTCCTCTTGGTTCTCTCTTTCCCCTGCATGATCATGGATTGTGATCCAAGGGAATGTCTGCCTCATCCATATACTTTTTCCTCCCTGTCCTCCCCACACAGACAGAATTCTAGGTCCACATACCCTGCTTCCAAGTGCCGCGTTGCTACAGAAGGAAACTGCCAGGTCAAGTGGAAAGAAACGCAGCTCTTTTTATCCCCCCAACAGGAAGAAGTCTTCATCCCATGAACTTGGTCACTGCATACCAGCAATTTCCCAAAAGAAATCCAAAACAGCTGTCATGGCAGTGAACAATTGTGTTGGTTTCCCTGATCCCCAGTTCCTTCACTTTTCCCTTTTCTCTTCTTTCCTTTCCTTGTTTCAGCCCAGAAAACTTAAACCATCCACATCAAAGTCTCAGCAGCTTCAACCCAGATGCTCAGTAGTCCGGCGCATGTAGCTGAGAAATCCTAGCAGTTATGCAAATAATTGTCCAAGAAGTTAAAAGGAGTGATTGTGTGTGAATGAGTAAATATACAGTATGAGACACTGGAACAAATGAGCAGGGCCAGTGCTCAAACACAGTCCCAGGTTTCAGATTTCATTTGGCAACTGGCAGCTTTCCTCACACACTCTCAATGCATGACTATGGGGCTCAGGAGGATCCCTTCCTCAGCGAAATAACTTACTTGTCAGCTATCCCTAGAACCTGGAATGACACTCCCCCATCAGCTGACTTTGGTTTCTGGATTGTTAACTGTTAAACTGCCCTTTTGAACAGTTTGGTTGTTCATTTCCCACCTGAGCTGGCCCTTGCCCCTCCTTACTGCCTGTTCCTGATAAGTTCCTGACACATCCCTACACACCATCACTCTCCACTCAACCTAATCCCTCAATTTCCTTCCAACCAGTGACACCCACACTTTATTTCTCTCACCACTCTACCCAGACAAGGGATTTTTAAGGAAGAGTCCATAGGAAATAGTGAATAGATTTCAGAGCATCTATGAATGTGGATGGAAAAAATACTTTTTAAAATTTTCAGTAATGCCTAACTGAAATTTAGCATTTCCATTAATTATGAATGCTGGTCACAAAATAGTATTTGAAGAAGGGACTCACAGCACTCAGTAGATTGTCAGTGGCATCCATGATCCAAAAAAA
This sequence comes from Notamacropus eugenii, assembly GCF_028372415.1. Classification (NCBI taxonomy): domain Eukaryota; kingdom Metazoa; phylum Chordata; class Mammalia; order Diprotodontia; family Macropodidae; genus Notamacropus; species Notamacropus eugenii. The sequence goes on from NC_092878.1 coordinate 143,253,925, forward strand.
GACAAAGAACCCCTGGTCTAGATGATCTTATTTATTCAATCTTAGATATCCAGACATTAAATTTTAAAAGCTTCTATACCTGAAGACATAAAATAAAAAATAAAACACAATAAATACTTTCCAGTCCAGTTCAAATATTTGGAAATTTCAAAATATGATAATTATTGCCTTTAAAAACTTGACTAGCTCAGAAATTTATGTGCAAGGAAAACAGTCACAAAAGTCACCAAAGTAGTTCTTTTTTTTTAAACTTGTATATCTCCAGAGATTATTGTCCAGACCACTTTGCAAAAAATGCATACATTTAGAATCAGGGCATTAGACTTTCAGGTCATATCTAACACCTACCTTCTAGGATTATTGTAAGAATCAAATCAAATTGTAAGATACTAATTATAAAGCAGGTTGCAAACTTTAGAGTCCTATATAAATGCTAGTTATTTTTTAGCAGGGGATTCAAAGCCTCCCCCTCCCCACTTTTACTTTTGTCCAAGATTACAATTTTATCTCTGTAGGGAGCTGCCTCCATCAAGACTTCTTTTTTTACTTATTGCCTTTAGTTACCTGAGAAAGAGAATGTAAGAGATTTGTCCTGGTTCACAAAGCTATTCTTTATCAAAGACAAACCATAAACACAGGTTTTCCTGACTGTAAGACCCCTTCTTTATCCCCAAATAAGTAATTTAATCTGTCTCTCTGTCACCGGGGAAAGCTCCAGTCAAACTATTATGATGATGGCTTCTTAAAGAAATGAAAGCAAACGACTATTTCAATGACCCATTTCAGAATCCAACAAATCTAATTTCCAGTTAGAAATGCCTAGAGAATAGGAAGTGGGACCAAGAGTAGCCTTCAAAGTGAAAGCTCCTTACTTCAGAAGAACAACTAGCAATTTCCTTGGTACCACTGCTTTCCCCTTCCCATTGCAGATCTGGGGCCTTCTCAGCTGGACATGTTGATGGTTGGCTTTTTGAAGGTTACATGGAAAGTGAACATCACTGATTCCTCGATCATAGGATCATACAATTTAGAGCTGGACGGAGCCTCAAAAGTGTCAAACTCTTATCATTTCAGAGGTGAAAAAACTGAGAAGCTGAGAAATGAAGAGACTTAGCCAAGATCACTGGAGTTACAAACTATAATAAATACATACAAAGTATAATAAATAAATAAATAAAATGGCTTCTTTCCTTGGAGACCATGGGAACTCCCTGTCGGAGCAAGTTGTTGTTATATCCTTGTATTTTCCTTAGTGCTAGTGAACCAGTATGGCATACATGAGTTGACAGACATGAGCAGCTTAGTTACCTAGTGGGTAGAACTCCAAGCTTGGAGACAGGAAGACCTGAGTTCAAATTCTGCCTCAAACATTCACTAGTTATGTGATCCTGGACAAGTCATTTGTAACCTGCATTTACCTCAGTTTCCTCATTTGTAAAATGGAGATTTTATTATTGTATAAAGTTCTGTAAAACAGTAGAGAGTAACAAGGTCACTAAATCAAATATAATGCTATGTGGGCCGCATGTTGACTTAGAAAAACCACATATTAGTATTATCTACATTCTATTGTATTTTTATTTACTTTGTTAAATATTACCCCGTTCTGATGAATATCAGGCCACTGGACCCAGATGGCTCAGAAGAAGAAAGTGAGGTTGGTGACCTTGCACAGCCCTCCCTCACTCAAATCAAAGTCAACTGCAAGTTATATCATCATCTTGATGTCATGGTCCTCTCGAGAACGAAGGACAAACACAGCCACAACAACAACCCAATCACATTTTAATCTGGTTCTGCAAGCACACTAGAGTGTTGCTGGGGGGCACGTGGCTCTGCTGTAAACTCCCTTTGTAATTTCTGTGCCACTGGCTGGGGTCTCGAAAGAGCAGTGATTAAGTCTTCCTTGTTTTAGATTGTCCTTTATTTCTTTAAGGAACACTTTGTAGTTGAATCTATATGCATATTTTGTATGCTTTGGTAGATCAATTTCCCCAATACTTTCTGCATCTTGTAGTGATTTTGAATAAGATTTCCCTTTTTATGCTTGCCTCTTGCATTTTGTTGTCGTTGTATCCAAATGCTATTGACTTTGGAGAATTTATTCTGAAGCTTATAACTTTGCTGAGCTTATTGTCTCAATGAGCATCACTGCTAATTCTCTAGGATTTTCTAAGTAAGCCAAAAGAAAGTAAGGATAGTTATATCTCTTTACTTAACTTTATGCCTTTAATTTCTTTCTCTTGTCTTACTGCTATACCTACCATATCCAGAAATATATTAAGAATGGATATTTGTTGTAGTTCATTTGTTTCAGTCTTGTCCAACTATTCATGGCCCCAGTTTGGGATTTTCTTGGCAAAGATACTGGAGTGGTTTGCCATTTCCTTCTCCAGCTCATTTGACAGATGGGAAAACTGAGGCAAAAAGGCTTCTTCTTTATGACTTTCCACCATTCCCTTTGGTTTTGCTATGAGGTTTTCTTTCCATTCATACTGTAGTCATTGTGTATATCGTTTCTTGGCTCTGCTTCCCTTGCTCAGCCCCAGTGTATGTAGTTCTTCTCATGCTTCTCTGTAGTTACTACTTCCATCACTTCTAATAGCACATATAGATGGAATATAAAGTTCCATTACCTTTATGTGCCATCATTTGCTTGGCCATGCCACAGTCAACAGGCATCTATTTTATTTCCACTATCCCAAAACAATCCTGCTATAAATATTTTGGTGTATTATTATTCTTATTATGGACCTCTCTGGAATATAAGCCCAATAACAGAATCTCTAGGCGAAAGGGTATAGGCATTTTGGTAACTTTATTTGCATGTTCCAAATTGCTCTCCAAAATGGTTGTATTTATTCACATTTCTATCAATAATGAACCAGTATGCCTATCCTACTAATTTGTTTTGTCATTATGTTTATTATCTTTATTCAAGGAAGGGACCTGATGACTAATTACAAACCTAGGTTTCTAAAGATTATACTGTATTTTACTTGCATGGACAGCACTCTAATATCAATTTCCCAAAAGAACTATAATGGATTTAACGATTTTGTTTCCTTCTTTAAAAATTTTGTTGCCTTAGCTTGAAATGGAGATAGGCTATTTATTTAGAATGATACTAATGAAATCGGAGTAAAAGAATTAATCTCTAGAATGTGTATTACATTCAAGAAGTGGGCCAGATTGCTAGTTACTATCTTGGTCAGGGGTGGGGAACCTGCGGCCTCAAGGCCACATGTGGCCTTCTAGGTCCTTAGGTGCAGCTGTTTGACTGAGTCCAAGTTTCACAGAACAAATTTTTTTAATAAGGGGATTTGTTCTGTGAAATTTGGATTCACAGGGCCACACCTGAGGACCTAGAGGGCCACATGTGGCCTTGAGGAAACAGTTCTCCACCCTAATTTTGGCTCTTCAAGATAGTTTCTCTTCAGGTATTCCAGATTCCTCCTATATACAACAATCTAAAAGGAACTGTAAATGTCATCTTGCGATTGGTTTGGTCCTGAGATGCCCTACTTCACCCTTCTTAGTTGAAAGACTTCATTGTCTTTGATTTAGATAGAGCTGCCTTCTTTGATTGATCACATTTCTAAATAAGATAGACATGAACAGGAGCTATAGACCCTGTACTTCATTTAAAGGAATGTAATATTTCATTGCTCACGTGCTCAAGTTCTAAAAAACCACACAAGTCCCCATACTCCTTTTCTTGCCGACCAGACACATCCCACATAGCAGAGAGGGTAAAATAGATATACTTGGTGGATATACTACCAAGCCTAGCGCTACAACATCCTTATTGAATATCCTTTCTATGCTAGAGCTAAGTAAACTTCCTTTTGTTAACTGTTCAGTTACCTACAGTGTCCCCTTTCTTTCCAGTACCAAACCAAAATTGACAGAGTATCAGCCTGAGTCTGGCCCACCTGTCACAAGTATAAACTAATCTATCTTTAGGTCTTGTTTCTCTATTCAAGCAATTGGAGACTGGAGGTCACCAGAGAGTCTGGGGCAGAATAGGTAGATTTGAACATCATCAGCCCATGAAAAGGTTGTGGTATGTGAATGTAATGGAATACTATTATGCTGTAAGAAACAATGAGCAGGTGGACTTCAGGAAAACCTGGAAAGACTTAGATGAACTGATGCTGAGAGAAGACAGCAGAACCAGGAGAACACTGTACACAGTAACAGAAACACTGTGTGATAATCAACTGTGAAGGATTTAGCTGTTCTCTGAAATGCAATGACCTATGCCAGTTCCAAAAGACTCATGATAGAAAATGCTGTCCACATCCACAAAAAGAAATATGGAGTCTGAAATACAATCTGAAGCATATTATTTGCTCTTTTTGAAATTTCTTCTTTCTTGTATTTTATCCCATTGGTTCTAATTTTTCTTACATGTTACACACCATCTTGGGGTGGGGGAAGAGGAGAGATGGGGAGAAAATTGGAACTTAGAATGTTATGGAAGTGAATGTTGAAAACTAAAAAAAAGAAAAAGAAAATCATCAGTATAGAAATGGTAATTAAATCCATGGAGGCTCATGAGATTATCAAGGGAAGAGAAGAGGGCCCAGGACTGAACTAGGTGGAACACCTGCAGTTAGAGGGTGTGATCTACAAGGGAATATGGCAAAGGAGGCTCAGGAATGGTCAAATAGGTAAGCAGAAAACAAAGAGACAGTATTAAGGAGGGGAGGGTAATTAATAATGATGACAGCCAACTTTTACATTGTATTTACTATGTGCCAAACACTTCACAATTATTTTTTTTGATCTGATCCTCATAACAACCCTGGGAAGTATGGGTCACAAAATTCCAATCTGTAACAAAAGTCACTGACACCAAGCTCCAAGAATATTCTATTTATTAGGGAGGGCGGTGGTCCCTAATTAATTGGGTGGAAGACCTTCCTTATGATCAGGGAACCCTCCCCTTGGCTGCTATCTACTTTTATACACTTGGGAGAGCACTAAAAATAGGGAGCTTTATAATTCACTAACTGGTCAATTCTAGTAGGGAAATCTTAAGGTTGGCTAAGAGAAACGCCTGTCAATCATAACCACTTTGTCAGCAGGCTTTTCACAGATCATTTATCCCTTTAGACAGTATCTAAGGACTTTCCACAGTGTTTGACCAACATTCTCCCAGGGTCCAAGGTAGTTGTAGGAAAAGCGAGTTGATACGGTGATTCAAAGGGGTGAGGGGGTATTGTGCCACCAAATGAACCTTCTCACTAAGGGCAGAGGTGGGGGAGGAGGGGAAGGGGTAAGAGTGTAGCAGTTATTCTTATTATAGTTCTACCTAATATGAAACTAGATGATAAATATAAGTAACAATTATCAATACATGGTAGATTAATTATTCACAACTCTTATCCTAACAACATTAGCATACATACCTTAAAATTCAGTCCTATTCTGCCTAATTCACTAAGACAATCACTGATAGCCATCAAATAACAATTGAGTAAATGCTGATTTGAGTAGGGATATCAAAACTGTCATCACAGAGGTAAGTGCTATATTAATAGCATCAAAGGCTACAGAGAGGTCTAGAAGAAAGAGGATTGGGAAAAGGCCACTAGATTTGGCAACTAAGAGATCACTGGTAACTTTGGAGTAAGCAGTTTAAATGAAATGATGAATTCAGAAGAAATGAATAGAAAGTGGAGGCATATATTGTAGATAGCTTTCTCAAGTTTAGTCACAAAGGCAGATGAGATACAGGATGAAAGAGGGAAGGAAGGATCAAGTGAGTCATTTTTGAGGATAAGGGAAACATGAACATTGCCCACAGATGTAGAGACTGAAAGTGACAGAGCAGATGACAGAAGGGACAATCTGTTGGAGATGGGACAGAATGGAATTGTTTGGGTAGGAAGAAAGCTAATGTTAGCTTTGGTAAGGAATAAGTCCACCTCATCATATGAGATAGAGATGAAGGAGGTAGCGGCACAAGACATATAAGTGATATGTGATAGGGAAGGTCAGGGTAAATGGCTTTAATTTTCTTTACAAAATATGAGACCAGGTTCTCAGCTGAGAGAGGGGAGAAAGAGCCATTTAAGGAGAATGAAAAGGCTTGAAAGATTGTTATGGAGAATGGGACAGTGAATTGATGAAGGAGGTATAGTAGGATTGCAGGAGGTATAGTAGGATTGCCTAGCAGCAGTAAGGGCCCAATCGGTGTTGTGCAACATAAATCTGTAATGAACCTCAGCAGTATGTGTACAGGAGTGATCCAAGGCTGAGGTTTGGCAGGGCACAAATGCTGAAATGAGGAGAGACAGTGACTCAAGAGGGCACTGTAGAGTTGAACAATGGGGTAAAGGGGAGATGGCCTGGGAAAGAATTCAAAAGTCAAAGGAGGTCATAGTGGGGGTGAATAGTTTGGTAAAGGAGGCAGAGGGAGATGTGGAAACATGGAGACATGTGAGTGATGGCAAGATCTTACCTATGGCCATCTTTGCATGTGGCTGAGTTAGGGTGGAGGTCATGGGAAATGAGCAGATTGAGGAACTGAGATCGGCTGAGAAGCAGTTTCAATAGTCTAGTCATAACAGAAGCCAAGCTGCATGGGGTTGAAGAGTGAGAGGGTATAGTGATAAATGTAACAAATACTGGAGTTTTGTTGTGTTCTAGTTGTTGCATAGGAGACAAAGATGAATATGGTATGTATGGTCCCTGTCTGGAAGGAGCTTCGTGTAATGGAGATGATAAAGGCATATGTATATATAATTGCATTACCAAAAATGCTTCATTGGGGAACTTAGTCTTCAGGGAACAGACATCATTTCACCAGGTATTAAAGGATTATAGGTAGACAATATTCCAGAGAGGAAATTGGCTTAAGCAAAGGTGAAAAGGTGGAAAAACACAGGCCAAGTTCAGGAAATGACAGTTCACCCAGTTGACCAAAATGTAGGGTATGTATAGAGTAATATTAACTGATAATCTCCCACTATTAGGCTAGTTTGGGATTAGATTAAGGAATGCCCTGAATAAGAAAGGAATACATCTTTGATTAGGTAAGCCAAATGGGGCCATGGAGGCTCTGAGAGTGGAAGTGAGGACCAGATGTCATGTTTCAGAAGATTATTCTGGAGCACTGCATTGGATGCAGAGGAAGGAGCAGGGGGGGGGGGGGGGGCAGGAAGGTGAGTTACGTGGCTACTACAATAATACAGACGAGAAGTATATTCAAATGACAACCACACTTGAATAAGGAGTAATATAAATATATATTTTAATAACATATTAAAAAAAAACCAACTAATGGGGAATGTCATTGGGTGAGTTCATGGCTATTGGAGGATGGGGCTACAGTCCCAGGGACATCAGGGGGCGGCCTCAGCAGATCTTCCACTTCTTCTTGTAGAGCTGCTGCTTTTTCATTTAATAGCATCTACAACAGAAAATACACATGTGGAGAACAAAAGATGCTCATCTTTTTTTGACATATTAATGTCAGCATTTTAAACACAATTTTTTAAAGAAAAACTCTTTAATTCTCTGAAAGATGACAAAAATAGTAATTCAGACACTGAAATGGGTTTCAAGATTAAGAAAATGGCAATTAATAATGCATACAGTAAATTAAGCTGAAGCATTTAGCAAATCATTTTATTTACTTTAACAAAAGTACATAAAGCTTTAATAGGCAAAAATAATTTTTGCTGAAGAATTTTCTACTTAACCATCTGTCACACCTAAGGAGATTTTATAAAAATTTCCACTAGCTTTTGAAGGTTGGGTCACAACAAAGAAGGGCACACCTGGCATAGTCAGCCACAGCGTCAGAAATTTAAAGTTGAAATAGATCTTAAACCTCCACCACTGCAAACCTTTAATTTTGCCAACAGGGAAATGGCAGTCTGGAGAGGTGCAGTTACTTGAAAAGATATTAATACCTAGAGCCTACAATCAAGATCCACCCTGATCCTGTCACACAGGCCTCTGTATACCTTAGTCTTTCCAAAAGCAAACTGCAAAAGAGTTTAAAAAACAGGTATGATCATTGGATAGCAAAAGGCTCAAGAAATGGCTCCAAAATGAATCATAAGAGATTATATAATAAATTATAAATGTTCCAAATGAGGAGAAAAAAAGAGGAATGCCTCAAAAGAAACTATGTAGCTCCTCAGAGGATTTGGATGAACTTGAATTACCAGAGACCAATAATAGAGGGTCACAATGCTACAGAAATGGTTTCAGAAAAAGCCAGTCCCAGAATGAGCTGAATTTGTGAAATCTGGTAAGTACAACAAATGTCAAGCGAAAGGGGAAAGGCACACTGTTAGGGAAAGATGGTGAAACACTGAAAAGAATCACAGAAAAAAGAGCAAAATTATTCAATTTTTCTTTACTTTTTTCTTCCCATGAAATTATCAAGGAAAACTGCCCTGAGATTCTAGAACCAGAGGGCAAAATAAATATTCAAGGAATCCACAGAACACCGCCTGAAAGAGATCCAAAAAGAGAAACTCCTAGGAACATTGTGGCCAAATTCCAGAGTTCCCAGGTCAAGGAGAAAATATTGCAAGCAGCTAGAAAGAAACACTTCAAGTATTGTGGAAATACTTTTTTCTTCTCCACGGGCATTTATTTTTAAAATGAAAAGGGTAGAACAATCATGTTTAAGAGAAAATTAAATCTCATATGAGGAAAGGTAAGAAACCACTTAGCTGCTTTAAAGAGATTTCAATCTTCAGACACAGATAAATTTCAAGCATGAAATTACAAAGCTGACACAACTTACAAAAATGATTTTGGAACCATTTGGGGTAGTGTTTAAGAAACTATGAAAATGAGATACACGCTTTAAGATCTGAGACGGACTAATGTCTAAGATATCAGTAGATCCTAATTTTAGGATCTCGCAAGAGAGAGTGTGGAGTCCCTGCTCCACCAACAGAGTTGGCCTCAAAAGATCTGAGTTCAAGTCTCACCTCTGGCTGTATGACCCATTTAAACTAAGTACTGTAGGCAACTCTTTAACATTAAAAAATGCAGAGAAGGGAGAGCAAGTTTCCCCATTCAGGAGTTCTCTACACCAGTGAAATCTCAGTTCTAATCCTTCTATCTCATGATTTCCCCAATGATAAGATATAAGATGGAAAACAGTTCAGTTGGTGGAATCATAACTGTTTGGATGACTAAATCATACCCAAATTAAATTAAAATAACTGTGCCCCACAAAAAACATACCTAAATTAATTGTACTCAAATTAAATTAAAATAATTAAAATTAGAGTAGAAAAAAAGTCTCTAGTGAGACCACACAGGGTTCTTATTTAACACTGTTGTCTCTGACTTGGATGAAAAAATTGATAGCACTCTCATCATAACTGTAAATGATACAAAAGGAAAAGAGAGCTAACTTGCTGAATGATATATAGCAGGTTAAAAAAACAATTTTTGGCAAGTTAGAACCATGGGATTAAACAGACAAAATGAAGTTTAGCAGGAATAAATGTAAAGTCCTATATTTATGCTCAAAAATTCTACCATACAAGTAATAGATAGGGTAGGCCTGCCATATGAAAAACTCCTGGAGATCTGTTGGCATAACTTGTGAAAATAAACAGACTCGAAACCCAACAACATTATGTTCACAGGGCTGGGTTTGACAAAAAGAAAACTAACGAGGCGGGCAGGAGCCCGCTGTGCTCTCCCTGGTCAGGCACCTCGAATCCTCGGTAATATCTGAGCTTCAGCCACATAAACAGGAGCAATGACAAAAAGGGGCCTCCAGAAAGGGGCAAAGAGGGGGTAAAGGGACTTGCAACCATGTCTTGCAGAGAGCGGTCAAAGTGACAGGTGATGGGAAGAGCTCCACTGTTCTGGAGAATTCCAGCAGGCAGAAGCAGGCAAGGCACACAGAATGCAGCGGGCTCCTCTGTGCGGGTGAGCTAATGCAGGGGGCTCCTCTGTATGGGTGAGCTCCCCGTGTCCAGGCAGAGGACGCGTCAAAGACATCGACCAAGCAGGAATGGACATGGGTGAGATTTTAAAGTATCTTCTAACTTTAAGATTCTATTATTCTCTGAAAAATGTTTTTAAAAAATAAGTTCTTCACTCAATCTCTTCAGCAGGGGTTATATAAGAGAGTGGCTACTCTAAAATATAAACACTAACATAAAATACCAAACACTGATGACTAAAATATGAGCAAATAATACAGGTTATATTTTGGAAAAAAACACTAAATTTTGCTCACCTTTGCTGATGAAACAATTTGCTTGGCCTGACGTCGTGATAAATGATGAATGGTCCTTATCAGCACTTCAGGGTCTGCATTGGCTAAATGTGCAACAGTTTTATAGCCTGCATCATATAACTGCTTTGCTCTGGACTGCAAAAGTGTTACAAAAATCATTACGATCATAACTTCAGTTTAGCGAAAAGTCAAACATGTTAGCAAGGACAATTTTTCAGCAAAGAAATCTGACACAGAAGTTAAAACTAAACAAGCCCCAAGCATCTGGAGGAAATCTTGTTTTAAAGTGAATTTGACCTGCTTGATTCCAATTCACTTTACATTCAGTTTATGATAACTGATTCAGGTCTGGAATGAAAGACACATTAAAATATTCAAATAAGAGGTCTATTTACATGTCCCCAAGCACAACTTTACAATCTGAATATTATAAATACTCAAATCAACTACAAAGAACTCATGAAGGAAGAAGCTATCCACCTTCCAGATAAAGAAATGATAAATATTAGTATGCACAGAATGGTTTTACCTGTGTTTGTACGTGTATACACTACCCTACACACACACACATCTGTGTCAACTGGTGGTCTTCTTAAGTGAGGGGGAAGGGAGGGAGACAGTTCAAAACTTAAAATGTAACAAAAAATAAATAAAATTAAATCTGAAAAAATGTACACAAACCTTAGTGAAGGATCCTGAAATAAGAACACCCATAAAGCCAGAGACTTTTGTACCCTGGTGGTAGTCATGGAAAGGGAGGAGAGAATATCCATATGTATAAGGGATCACTGTTACTATTCTCCAAAGGATGGTTTCTCACCAAAGCTACCCCCAGACTAACAGAGAGCTGCTGTGAGGCTACGTGTGAAGCGACAACTTTACTTGAAGTTTACTTGAACTCTACCTAGCCTTACCTCCCAAACAGCCTCACACAAGAGGCCAAAGTTACCTGCCTTGTGAAAAGACTTCACCGAATACCAAGGACTGACGCATGCACTGTGTCTGACATGAAATGGCTGGGAGTGGGAAACTAAGCTGCCACTGACCTCTAAGACTCCAGTTACTTCCATGAGAGGGACCAGATCTGCCTTCACACAATAAGACAGCTTCTTGGTAAGTTCTGTCAAGAGGGCTCTATAAACCCAAAACTCCTCTAGTTCCTGCAGAAAAATGAAGAAAACTTCAATAATGACAATTTTAGGTTAATATCAAATGTCAGACTATAGGGTCTAGGACCTAGGTTGTCTCTGGAATGATCATGAAACCAGGAATTATAGCATACCTCAGGAATTTTTACAAATGAATTCCCAAAACAAAAAATTTCTGAGAATCTGGGGATCTTGAGGGAAGGCTTGGTTTTGGGGAAAAGGAAGGCAATATGAACTAAAATGACTTTAAAAAAGCTATGCTTATATAGAAACACGAAGTTTTTATAACTTTGCTTCCCTATTTTGATACTTTGGAGATTCATGATCTCCAAGTTCAGTATGATAATATGATATGGGGGCAGCTAGATGGTACAGTGGATAAGAGTCTTGAACTTGGAGTTAGGAAGATCTAACTCAAATCTGGACTCAGTGTGTGACCCCAGGTAAGTCAAATCCTGTACTACCTTGCTATCAATCACTGTTCTTACACAAAAAATCCAGCCCATGTGCCGGGGTCTTCTACGCCTCTCAACATTCTGCGGGTATCTTTGAAATTTGTAGGTTGTTCATTTCTTATTACCTACTTTCACTAAAAGTACTTTTTTTTTTTAAGAGATAGGTTCTCTCTCTCTCTCTCTCTCCTTCTTCTCCTCCCCTATCTTTATCATTTCTCCCTGCCTTTTTCTCTTGGGGAAAAAAGATGGACTTTTGCATACAGCGACAATTTGGAAACCCAGAACTGTCTGTGCAGCTCCTCAAATGCTGACCTGGTGAATCCCCTTCTCCTGTTCAACTCTGAGTCCAGCTCACTGTTCTCCTGTAACACCTGCCCAAGGTACATGTGCTGATGACACAGGAACTCACTGTGACCTATCCAACTACATGTCCCAATATGTACAACATGCATTCTGTGTTTGGACTAATCTACCCACATGAAGCCCATCATGTCCCCCAGGTGTTTATATGACAGCACGTATTTTTTTATCCACTTGGGTTTACCAGGGTGGACTGCCTGGGGACCTCCCTCCTGAGACCCTGGACTATTTGGCTCACTGAAAGAGTCACAATATAATCTGCAAATATGAACATCTAGAAAACTTCATTTTACAAATCTCAAACTCTCTCTGGGTTTCAGGGTCTTCTGTAAAATGAGGGAGTTGGGCTGGATGAAACATAAGGTCTCTTCTATCTCTAAATCTATATTCCTAAGTACTAAATCAAGGTTATTATTTTTCTAATAAATCTCCTTGATATGCTTTCCTGTCTGCAACACTATAATCTAGGACTGAAACCTCTGATTATTTGAATTTTTGATTCATCCTTCTCACCTCCCTCATCCAATCATTTGCTAAGTCATAATCATTTCAGTTCTGCAACATTGCTTAGCTCCTTCTGCTCTTATTCGTTCTGAATGCCAACAGCCTAGAAAAGGTTTATTACCACCTGTCTAGACAATCCCAATACCATTTTAAATGGGGCTTCCTGATTCTATGCTGCTTCCTTTTTTTTCTTCTCCAATCAATTGAGGAAAACAAGATGGCATTGCATATTATTTATTAAACATGTAATTACCTCAAGAGGCAGCGTGGCCTAGTGAAGCTAGCCTTAGAATCAGGAAGAACTGGAGTCAAGTTCCAACTTTAACATCTATTAGTTGTATGACCCTGGGAAAGTCATTTAACCTCCTAGTACTCCAGGCAGCTCTCTGACCCTGTAACAGTGCCAATCTGTGTTGGCAGAGGGAGTGTCCACACTGCTCCGCATCCAATAAAATCACAGGCCCAGAATAAAATAATAATGATAATCACCTCACAGAAATGTAGCACACAAGAGGAGAAGGAGGCAGCTCCGCTTAAAAGCGTTTGGACATATCCTCGAGACATGTTAAATTTTTCTGATACACTCCAGACATTGGTCTCTTTAAGCAATGCATAAAGAACAAAGGAGAGGTAGAATCTGTTGACAATGTTCGTGTCTACATCCTGGAAAGACATTTAAAATGATAGTATGCCATTTACTGAATTAATACCATGCCACTTGAATTAGACAACAAGGTAGCAAAGGGAAATGGATTATTTATTTAAGATGTATTATAAAAGATTATAATATAGCATACTGCCCCACTCTCAAGTTGACCAGACTTGGTGATGATCAGTAGATTCTTTTACTTTGTCTTGTGTCAATAGGTCTAAGTAGTTTTATTACAATTTTAAAAAAAATACTATTTTCACAACTCTGAGGCACCACCTCACACTTATCAGACTGGCTAATAGGACAAAAAAGGGAAATGACAGATGTTGGAGGGGATGTGGGAAAACTGGGACACAAATGTATTACTGACGGAGTTGTGAACTGATCCAACCATTCTGGAGAGCAATTTGGAACTATGCCCAAAAGGCTACAAAACTATGTGCATACCCTTTGATCCAGCAATAGCACTGCCAAGTCTATATCCCAAAGACATCAGAAAAAGGGAAAAGGACCTATTTATACAAAAATATTTATAGCAGCTCTTTTTGTTGTGGCTAAGAATTGGAAATCGAAGGGATGCTCATCATTGGGGGAATGGCTAAAGAAGCTGTGGTACATGATTGTAATGGAATACTACTGTGCTAAAAAAATGATTTCCAACAAAATGATTTCAGAAAAACCTGGAAAGACTTAACATGAACTGATGCAAAGTGAAGTGAACAGAACCAGAACATTGTACACAGTAACAGCAACGGTGTTGGATGAAGAAGAGAAGGACTTAGCTCTTCTCAGCAAAACAATGAGTCAACACCATCCCAAAGGACTAATGGTGAAGCAGACTATCCTCCTCCAGAGAAAGAGCTGATATTGATCAAACACGGACTGAAGCAGGCAATTTTTCACTTTCTTTTAAAGTTTTCTTACACAAAATGACTAATATGGAAATGTTTTACATGATTGCACAAGCATAACCTCTATCTGACTGTTTACCACCTCAGGAAGGTGGAGAAGAGGGAAGGACAGAAGGAAAAAATATGAAACTCAAAATATTTTTTAAAATGTTAAAAAAAAATCTGTTTTAACATATACAATTGGGGAAAATAAAATATATATTAAAAAATTAAAGACTGTTTTCAAGTCTTTGGTTCGGTAATATTTTTCAGGACTTAAATGATCTCTCCCGGACCTGTTTTCCATGTCAGGTTTTTGTTTTGTTTATGCTAGTGGATACCTCACATTTTCTTCTCCTTTATTAACCTTTTGATTTTATTCTAATATTTCCTGTTGTCTCTTGGAGTTCACTGAGTTGTTTGCTCCATTCTATTTTTCAGGGAGTCCACTACTTTGCTAAGGTTTTGCCCCTTCTATTTTGAGCTATTTATTCTGCTTCCAAAAATTTCCTCTCCTGATCTCTCTTTGTATTTATAATTTCATTTTCCTTTATACTTCAATTTTTCTGGCTATCCTTGTGGCCTAGCATTGTCCTCATCCTGCTGCCTTTTTGGGTTTCTGAAACTATTTACGAGTTTTATAGAATGACCCTCTTCTGGGTTTACCTTGAGCTTTTTCTCAATTCATGGGTATTTTTTCAGTGTATGGTATTTCCTTCTGTTTGCTCATATTTTTCAGCCTCAGTTCTTGGTGTGAGATTATTTTGTTCATGTGAACTCCTCCTGATCTTCTTGGATGGGTTGGATAGTCCTTTCTGCCCCTCCGTAGTCTGAATGATACTCCTGATGCCAAGAAGGATGAGAAGACTGTATAAGGCCCTACTACCCTCTACCTCAATCCCTTTCTGATTCAATCTCAAGTATTGACCAGACTGCAATTTTCTCCTTGTATGACATCTGTTCAAGAGTTCACATGCAGTAAGCATTTAATAAATGTTTGCTGACTGATGATCCATCCCTCCTTGTGGTTCTACATACTCTAGTAAGATGCCAAAGATCACAATGGTCTCAAGCTTTCTGCATACTCTCACCTGGCTTATCTTTTATTGTGGTTCCCAGTGCTTCAAAAAGCATAGGGCTGTGAGCTTGTCTCTCTGTATAATGATGTCTGAGCTTCTGCTCTGACAGGCTAGAGTTAGGATCTAGAGCTTGAAATGACTTCTATGCCCTTGTCTGGAGCACTGGTTGGACTCAGGCCTATCTGTCAGTCATGCTGGCTTCTCTGGGGACACTCCTGCTTGACTCCACTGGTTTCTCTCTTCTTATACACTTCTAGGCTTGATGGAAAAAATTACTTCTTATTCTTTTTTTAAAAATAATTATTCTTTTGGGAGCGTTTTTCAATATTTGCTGGGGTTTATAAGGGAGAAATGAGATATTCTACATTTCATCCTGTAAAATCTTCACTGAAACTCACAATCATTGTGAATAATTATATAATTATTACTAGAAGAACAACAGTAATTATGATGTTGAATAACTATTGAAGGCAGAACAGAAAAATTATCATTTTTGCAAACCATATGATGGTGTACTTAAAGAATTCTCAAAAAGAAACCACAAGTAATAATAGTAATTTCAATTATAACAACAATAACGAGAGAAACTAGCATTTACATAGCACTATGTGACAGGCACTGTACTAAGTGCTTTACAAATATCACCTCATCTGATTTTCTTAAGAACTCTAGGAGGCAGGGGCTATAATTATCCCCATTTTACACATGAGGAAACTGAGGCACAGAGAGGTTAAGTGACCTACCCCAAAGTCACCCAGTTAGTATGTGTCTCAGGTCACCTTTGAACTCAGGTCTTCCTGACTTTAGGCCCCAGTGTTCTATCCACCTAGAAGCCCAGAAGAAAACACTCTGCAGGGAAATAAAGACCTAAATAATTGTTCATGTATAGGCTGAACCAATATGACAAAATCACGGCCTAAATTCATTCAAGTTTCACATAAATCAAACTAACAAAAGTTTACTTTGCAGACAATGAAATAAATCTAGAAGAAATAAAAGCCAAGAATCTCCAGGGAAATCAGGAAAGTAGGAAGGACTGTGACCAAGCACTACAAAATCAAAACTATTCGGTAAAAGAAGAAGCCTAGATCCGAGGAGCAGATCAGATGCACAACATACAGGAGCAAACGAACACAGTGGTCTACCGTTTAATAAACCCAAAAGCCTCAGCCACCTTAGCTAACAGGGTAAAGATGCACTATTCAACAAAAATCTGTTCTGCCTGAATTAATTATGGATTATGCGCGGTAAGAAACGATGGAAGGGATGGTTTCAGAGAAACCTGGGAGGATTTATATGAAATGACCCCAAGGGAAGTGAGCCAGACCAGAACTCTTGTACAGTAAGAATAAAAATGTAAAGAAAAAAGCTTTCAAGGACTTGGGTATTCTGGCCAGCGCAGTCAGTGTCTGATGATGCAGGACGCGGTGCCTCCAAGCACGGACTCAAGATGCAGAAGACTTTCTTTTCTGGGCAAAGTTAACGTGGAGATTTGCTTTTCTTTTTCCCAGCGAGGGGCCTCAGGAGAGCATGGAGGCCGCCACCACAGCCCAAAGGAGAAGACAACAAAAGGCAGGTCAGAAGAAATTGGTGGGAGGATGGCTCTGAAAGACCTATGCTGATTTCATTCTGTGCTCCAGAGTAAGAATGAGCTCCAGCTAAGATATTCACAGTTCACAATCAAGCGCTTCCTTCCATTCTACGCTGTACGTAGAAATATTCGTTAGATTTTGTAGAATTCAAGATTAAAAAATTAGCTTACCTTTTTAATAGCCTGACCTGAGGCTTTCTTTGTGATAAAGCTTTCAGATACTCCAACAATTGCTGCTACTTTCTGTTCTGCTGAGCTGAGGTGGTTAAACTATGTGGAATAAATAGAAAAAAAATCAAGTGAAGGTTTTTTTTTCTTGAAATGAATTCTTCATTATTATCTCTTCTGTTTTGTCTACCATATTAAAGAACTGCAAGGTACAGTATAAACTTTATTTAAGAGTACAGCCATATTTTATGTACTATTATAATGAAACTTTTTGTTGGGACTATTTAAAGACAAAATAGCATTAGTAAACTTGTGTCTCTGACAGTCTATTGCCCATCTCAAACTGGATTTTATCCCACAGAAATCTTAAATTTAACGTGTCCAAAACTAAGGTCATCATACTGACACAAGACCTTTCCCTCTTTCCAACTTCGCTTTACTGTAAAGGACACCACCACCTGCCCAGGTGTCACCCCTGCCTCCTGCCTTTCACTCCACATAAACAATCTGCTGATTAGTCTTGCTGATTTTACCTTTGCCTCATAAAGAAAGACAGAATAGGAAGCAGAGAAAAAGCAAAGGCATTCAGGGAGGATGAGTGCCTCTGCTGAGAGGGCTTGCTGAGCCCTTTTCAGGGCTGCTCATCCACCTGTGGCTCCAATAAGCTGCAGCATGTGCAGGGGCCACACTAGGAAAGGGACCTAGCAGACAGGCTGAACCAGGCTGAGGGTTACCACAGGCCTCAAACCCACTGGTGAGGTAGGGGGATGTCTGCCCTAACATGTGAAGACTTCATCCTGCAGTGGATGAGAGTAACTTGTTCCAATGGCCATGAGGCCCTGAAAAGGGCTCAGCAAAGGGCACTGCAGAGTACTTAGAGCTTAGACGTCAAACACACCAAGGTCATCCGCTGCATCCTGGGCCAGTGCAGACTGTCCTGACTTTTGTCTTGCCATTCAGGGACAGAGAAAGAGGCTGATGATTCACATGCAAGTCAAGACATCCCTCGTGATATCACTGATCGAACAACCACACAGCTCCACCTCTTCTCTGACTCTGACGTCACGATGCAGCAGGCCCTCCTTGCCCAATACCTGGAGACTTTAATAGCTTGCTGATTGGTCTTCCTGCCTCAATTAAGCTATCAAAGTGACCTTTCTGAAGCTACATATATCTTCAGGATCAAATACAAAATCCTGGGTTTTGGCTTTTAAAGTCCTTCACCACCTGGCCTCCAGCAAGGCTGGTCTCTTTGCAGTTCCTAACCCAAAACTCTGTGCGTGTTCGCTGACTGACCCTGTTTCTAGAATTCTCTTCCTTCATATTCCTGCCTTTGGACTTCCTTCAAGTCTCAGCTAAAATCACATCTTCTGCAAGAAACCCTTCCTGGCACTTCCCTCTCAGCCTGTCTCCAGTCTGCCTGTTTAGAACTTGTCCCTAAACAACTGACAAGTATGTTGCCTCCTCTCATAAGATTCAGAGTTCCTTGAGGACAAGAATTATTTTTCCTTTCTTTGTATTCCTGGTAGTGAATACAGGGTCTGGGCATATAGGTGGTGCTTAATAAATGCAAGTGCGGACCTGAACTGATCACAGATATTGTATATGTCATTAGTGAGGTCAGGGAATTGTGGAAAACAGCAGGTCATCAGAATGAGCATGCACATTTTAGGACTTATTTTAAAAATAATAAAACTATACTGAAAATGCGCCAAAGCATTGCCTAAAACTGAGACTCGAAGGCTGTGATCAGGAGATTTTATCTACCACACATTCAATATTTTAGAATCACAATTTGTATATAGTCATGCCAAGAGTCAACTGCCATGATATATTAAACTAGACTATATCACTATATTTTGTCATCCAACAAATGACATCTTT
This sequence comes from Notamacropus eugenii, assembly GCF_028372415.1. NCBI lineage: Eukaryota > Metazoa > Chordata > Mammalia > Diprotodontia > Macropodidae > Notamacropus > Notamacropus eugenii. The sequence goes on from NC_092878.1 coordinate 143,272,893, forward strand.
TGTCTGTCTTAATGTTACTCGCATTAGATCAATATTCAATCTCAAGTAATAAATAACATTTCCTGAATTCATTTCATCACTGGGTTGGGCTGGCTCTTTATGAGCTAGTTTGGGATCATGGGATGGCTGAGAGGATTCAGTTCTAAGAAAATAAAGGCTTTTCTTAATAGTATAAAGGATACATGTTTCAGTATGTAGAACTCTAAGTCAGACATAGCTCAAAGACATAGGTTCAAGTCAAATGCAATGTATAGAATATACACAGCACGGCTCTCCTCGCCTCCCAAGACGTCTAAGCATGGAAGCATCTGAAGGTGTCCACACAAGGAAGGATTCCATCTAGTCTCAGAGGGGCCTTCTTCTCCTCACTGGGTGGGGTGCCAAATCATCAGGGCAACCTCACCCTGGGCTGTACTCCCAAGCTCTCCCAGGACTGGGTTAGCAGAAGCAAGAACAGAGGCTGAGCAAGCTGAACTACATCATGAGACCTATAGGCTTCACCTCATATAGGGGGAATAATTGTACATTTTACCCCTCTCAAAAATTCTGCTTGTGCTAAATTCTAAATCAATAGTTGTGGTGTTTTACTATTTTCTTTATGTGCAAATAAAATGTACTGAAGACATTATTTCTTTAGATTTGGAATTATTTCTTTACAATACAGAAGATCTGAGTTCAAGATGACATTCAGTACTTTAAATCTAAACAGAGAGGAACCATTTATATACTTCATGAAGAACAGATTTTAATTTTCTGAGCACTTTAAACAATGAAATTCCTTATAAATGTGTTCTTACCCGACTGAGATATATCATCCAATCTGGTCTACACTGAGAAACCATATCATACGGAGTTGTTAGATAGATAAGATGAAAGCAGCTTTCAAGAACAAGCCCCTCAAGGCCTTTCTTTAAGTCTTTGTACAGAATGCCACAATAAGCCAAGTCTAAAGTTCCTAAAAAGAAAGGTATCATAGCCGTTTTTATTTTTCATGATCACAACATAAAAATGTTATAAATTAATTTTTACACATGTTTAAACATATAATCATTAAGTTTCACCTAAGTAATAAATCCACTTAAGCAAGCCAACATTTTATGAAATTTGTAAGCTGATGACAGTGATGTTTTTTCTTTCAAATTCCAGGTTCAGGAATCAATGACTTTTGTGTCCCAGACCCCCAATTCATAACATGGTAAACCACTTTGATGACAGAGTGCTAGGAAATGCCCTAAGCTATGTCATAGTGCCCTATCCCTGGAATCCTACAGAACATGGCTTTAAAGTGAATGTTTTAAAACAAATCTGAGCTCTGGTTTTATGTCAGCCTTCACCTGCTGGACCCAAATGTCTTACAGGCATTTCAAAATCAACATATCCAAAATATAATCTATTTTCCCTCCAAAAGCCACCCCTTTAAGTCAACCAGAACAAACTCTGAGCCATCCAGAAATCCCTGCTCTTCAATTTCATATCCAATCAACTGCCAAGTTCTATTGATTCTGCCTCCACAACATTTCCTATTCTTTCCTGAAGCTAGGGGGCTCGATGGTTAGAGCACTGGGCCTGGAGTCGGAGAGATCTAAGTCCAAATTCCACTTGAGACATTCATTTCTCAGACCCCCAGCTGCATAACCCTGGGCAAACCATGTAATCTCTGTTCGTCTCAGGTTTCTTATCTATAAAATAGGGTTAATAATACCACCTGCCTCCCAAGGCTATTGGGAAAATCAAATGAGATAATAACTGTAAACAGCTTGGGACACAGTAATCCCCACATAAATGTTAGCTATTATTATTTTCTCCACTTCCTTAGCCAACTACCACTCTAGCATCTAGGCCCTCATCATCTCTCACTCAGACTATTACACTTCACTACTGTCCCTGTGTCTAAGCTTCTTCCCTCTCTAATTTACCTTCCACATGACCAACAAACTGCTATTCATTAACCCCAGGTCTGTGTTACTCCCCTGCTCAAGAAGCTCTGGTGGCTCACTGTTGCCTCTAAAGTAAAACACAACACCAAGTACAACAGCCCTTTAAAATTCCTCACAATCTGAATCCAACTTATTTTTCCAAAGATAATTTTTTTCTCCCCGCCTCCTAAGCACTCTTAAATTTCACAGACGAATTTTTTTAGCTGTGGCTCACTGTGGCATTCCACATCCCACCCCCAGTGTCTTTGCACAGGCTATATACCTTGTTGTCCTTGGGCAGAAAATAAGCTGGTTGAAGGTAAGGACTGTTATTTTTGTCTTTGTAATCTCAACATCTGGTACAGGGTATGTCACACCTTAGGCTCTTGTAAATGTCTGCCCAGGCAACTAGGAGGCTCAGTGGATAGAGTGCTGGACTCGGAGGCAGGAAGATCTGAGTTCAAAGCCAGCCTCAGACACTCACTAGCTGTGTGACCCTGGGTAAGTCACCTCTGTTTGCCTTAATTCACTGGAGAAGGAAATAGCAAACCACTCCAGTATTTTTTCCAAGAAAACCCTCTATGGGGTGACAAATAGTTGGACACTATTGAACAATAATGACAAAAAATACTTATGGTCCAATGATACTTACAGATTATAAACTGAATACTATTTCTACTTTATTTTTTTATTTTACTGTTTACTATTTTTCTCAATATAATTTAATGAAAATGAACTACATTAGTCATGTTTAGTTATTTTTAATTGCAATGTTTAGTTTAAATTCATCTTTGAGAAAAGTATGGATAGTCACATTTCTATTCTAGGTGAAGAAATAATCTTCAATTCATTCAATTGTTATTATTTAAAAATATTAAGAAGTCACAGGGTGTGAGGAACAAATAGGTGGAATATTTTTTTAAATTACTACTTACTTTTAATAATCAGCCACAGTAAAATGATAAACAAAAATAAAAAATGTAGGCGCAACATCTCCTAAGATCCTTGTCAAGCAGGACTTGGGCCTACCTGCCAGTGCTGTGTCCTTGCTAAGAACGCTTCCTGTGAGATTTAAGTCAACTTTTTTGTAAAGTGTAGGATGGTCTATGGGTGTGTCATTTTGTTTCAATCTGAGCACAACCACCATACCAGCACAGGTCAGACCTGGCCTAGAACAGTTCATTATTTAAGTCTTTACTACAGACCATAATAATTTACTGAATTTTTAATGAAATTGTAAAATTTCACTAGAATATTTTAGGAAATATATTATCACTTGAAAAAGAAGACATAATAATTCAACATACTGAAGAAATGACACTAGACCCAATGTCAAAAATCACTTATTAAAAATATAAACAACTGAACATTAATTCTAAAGTTCTGGTGACATTAATTAAGGATGCTGCTATATAAGGACATCTTTTGTTAAAATGTTTATGTTGGAGTTATCATAGCAATTTCCACTCTTTAAGCAAAGAGCAGGAGACCAGCAGACAGAAGACTGGATCTTTTTCTAGTACTCACTAACTTTTCTAGTCCTGTTAACTAATTGGTTGTGTTATGAGAGTAGGTAGATCAACAGTTCTAGATCCAAGTTTTGCCCGTAAACGGAAATAATTCTTATCCCAACCAGATGTCAGGACTGTTATGAGACTCTAAGGTGTAAATGACGCAGAGTGCAAAGCACTACAGTAATACACTCTAGCACTAAAAGTACCTCAGTTAATGAAAAGAAGAAAAAACAGGGAGAAAAGTCATTCCAATACAACTTAAGTTGGCTTCAGTTTAAATTGAGATGTCACCCTTTTCCTAACCCCTTACATTCTGGCTTCTGACCTCATCATCTCACTGAAACTGTTCTCTCCAAAGTAACCAGTGGTTTCTTAACTGTCAAATCCAATGTCCTTTCCTCAGCCCTCATGTTCCTCCACCTCTGTGCAGCCTTTGACACGGCTGACCACTCTCTCCTCCTTGATATTCTCTTCTCTCTAGGTTTTTGGGACATCACCCTCTCCGGTTTTCTCCTCCTACCTATCTGACCTATCTCAGCCTCCTTTGCTAGATCCTCAACCAGGTCACCACCTCTACCATAGGTGTCTTGCAAGGATCTGTCTTGGGATCTCTTCTCTTCTCTCTCTACACTACTTCACTTGGTGATGTTACCAGCTCACACGGATTTAATTACAATCTACCTATCCTGTACTAACACTTTTGTTAATCTCCAATCTTGCCTCCCCAACTGCCTTTTAGACATCTTGAACTAGATGTTCAGGAGACATTTTAAACTCAACATGTCCAAAACTGGGTTCAATATCTTTCCTCCAATTGTCTCTCAACCCCTATATGCATTCTGTTGCCAAGGCCTATTTCACTCTTGAGACATCTCTCAAAGACATTCTCTCCCCTGAAACTCAGGTGCAGGTCCTCAAAAACTCACACTTAAATTCTTGTAAGACCTGCTGGTGGGATCTGTCTCAAATCTCCCCACCCCAGTCCAGCCTTCATTTGCCAGCAAAGTGATTTTCCTAATGCACAGGTCTGACAACATCACCCTCCTGAACCCTAGTCAATCAACTCCAGTGACTCCCTGTTGCCTCTAGAATCAAATACAAAATCCTCTGCTGGCCATGCAGAGCCCCGTTCTCCCTTTCCAGTTTTCGTATACCTTACTCTTTGCCACAACGTCTTTGAGCCAATGACAGTGGTCTCCTGGCTGTTCCATGAACAAGACACTCCATCTCTCAGCTCAGGGCATTTTCAGACTGTCCCCCATTCCTGGAATGCTCTCCCTCCTAACCTCTGCCTCCTGGCTACCCTGATTATACCTTTAAATCCCAAATAAAATCTATACTCTATAGGAAGCCTTTCCAACCCTTTAATTCTAATTCTTAATTATCTCCTATTTATCCTGTATATAGCTTGTTTGTGCATACTTGTTTGTTGTCTCTTCCATTAAAACATGAGATCTTTGAGGGCAAGGCCTCATTTTTGCCTCTTCTCGTGCCCCAGGCACTTAGAACAATGCCTGGCAAATGGTAAGTGCTTAATAAATGTTTACTGACTGACTAGCTGTCCAGAGCACGTACTATTATGTAAGGTTCAAATATTCTAAATTTCTTTTAACAGTCCCCTTTCAGCATTTTAGGAGGCTTCCATTAAGGAACCTTGTCTGAAAAACCCTGAGTTGTGACATCCTCCTCCCAGGAAAGGCTCTTCGGGTCAGCTCTGGAATGTGTCCATGCTTGAGGGACCTGGGTGTGTGAAGTAGAATTGTACTAAAAATTTCAGAGTATTTATTAGCACAAAACAACTAAATTTTAAAAAATTTCTGGTAGTTACTTCACCTTCTCACTGTACTTAAACAATTAAAATATTTAACATACTTATGTAAAACTATTTTTAGAATAAATCAAGATTTAATCATTCTACTGGTCTTAAAATGAAAAGTCCTCTTATTACTAGTTTTTACAATTCACATTAAGGAACATTTTCTCTTTTATCACCTCTTCCTTGTTATCTTAGCTCCGTTCTAGACTCAGCTTACTTTTGCAGGATATCTTTCCTGTCCTACCCTTTACTTATATAAACGCACAATCGCACATAACAGTATATCTACTTATGTATGTATACATAATTGCATACATGAACATATAATAATGTATTTGTGTACACATAAGTATATGCACTGCTATGTGCACATCTTTATAAATACAATATATACATGTATACATACACATGTATCTATATCTTTATCTTTTAGGAACACGGTTGTTACATTTTGTCTTCATACAGAATATAGGGTAGAGACTGTTTTCCTTCCTCTCCGCTCCTAGCACTTCGCACAGTACTTGTGAGCACTTAATAAATGCCTTCTGGATGACCAACTCACCACAGAGATATTTACATGAACCCCACAAAAAAAAAAAAAGCAAATTAGAGGAGCAAGGAAGAGATCATCTTTCTGATCTAAGGGAGGAGTTCACAATGAAACAAGGGAAAGAAAAGATCACAAAAGATTAAATGGAGAATTTTGATCACATAAAATTAAAAAAAGTTTCTGCACAAACAAAACCAATGCAGTTAAAATCAGAAGAAAAAACCTGAGAAAGAAATCTCTGCAGCAGATCTGATAAAGATTTCACATCTCAAACATACAAAAAATGATTCAAATTTCTAAGAACAAGACCCATTCCCCAATAGATAATGGTCAAAGGATGTGAACAGGAAGTTTTCTAAGGAAGAAATCCAAGTTCTCACCAGCCATATAAACAAATGCTCCAAATCACTAATAAAAGAGAAATAAAAATTAAACCAACACTGGAGTGCCATATTTATCAGATTAGTAAAAAGGACAACAAAGGAAAATGACAAATGGTAGAAGAGCGGCAAAAAATACGCATATTCACACATCGCTGGAAGAGATGGGAATTGATCCAGGCATTCTGGAAAGCAATTTGAAACAGTAAAGTCACCAAACTAGACTTCTTCAACCCAGTTATACCACCAGTAGGTCAATATTTAGAGGGATGAAAAAGAGAAGAAAAGAAGCCATAAGAACAAAAATTCTTTATAGAAGTTCTTTTTGTAGTAGCAAAAAGTTGGAAAGTAAGGGACTGCCCATCTACTGGAGAAGTAAACAAATTATGGTACACAAATAAAATTCACCATAAGAAATGCTAAAATAGGAATTTTCAGAGGAAACTGGAAAGACTTCTACTAACTGATGCAAAATGAAGTGAAAAAAACAGAAGATTAATGCAAAGACAGCAATGTTAGAAAGAAAAACAACTTCAAAAGACTTAAGAGGTCTGACCAATGTAAAGGAAAACCATGATGCCAATATGCCGAAGATTAAGCATATTACCCATGTACTGACAGAGATGGGATAGATTCAAAATCTAGAATAAGAAATATCTATTTGGACATGACCAATGAAAGAACTTTGTTTGACTACACTTATTTATTTCTAGGGTTTCCTTTTTCTTTCCTCCTTTCTTTTTGAACATTTGAAAAGGCAAGAAATGAAGGAGAAAGAAAGTAAATGCTTGTTAATTGGGGGGAAAATATATATTAAAAAAAAACCAAAAGACATTTGAGTCTGAAATTTTTTTTTCCCACTAATAATCTCCCATGTGAAAGTACAGAGAAAATCATTCTAGTCAGTTTCCTCAGTACTCAAAGGATTTTTCAAAAAAAATAAATAGGATTGCGATATTTTACTCAGATACAGAAGAGTCCCACAAGGTCCTCTACAGCCTTTCAATAACCACTATCTTGTTAAAATACTTATTTTATTTTATTTTCAAGATAGAGTAGTAACTATAAAAACTTAAACTACTTAACCTTTTAAACTGAGAATATACAATATTCAACTTCAAACCAACAAAATTTAAAAGGTTCTACTTCTTTAAGAATAATAACTTTTAATAATTCAAAAAAATTAAAAAAAACAAATGAGAAGCTTGTCCTGTAAGGAAGATTTAACATAAATATGGAAATACCTAGAAAATTAACACACTGATTTTGAAATTCAAATTAGCCATGTATTTCATCCAAGTTCCTTACCTTTTAAAGAGGCCTGCCCTAACTTTGTGATTTGTAAATCACACTGGGACTCTTCTACATTCTTACAAACACTTTGTCTTTGGAGGAGCCCTTTCTCTATCAAGCTCGCCAGTGCTTTCTGAGATACTTCCCAAAGGCTTTTTTCTCCAGATAAACTCTTTTGCTGAATGCCAAAGAATGTACTACACATAAAGTGATGTACACCTTCAAGGTTCCTTGCTATCTGAAAAACGTTTGAAAATTAAATGAATAATCAACATCACAACATCAGCATACAAAGGTAGAATACACATCATTCATCAGTAAGCTACTCGAACAAGAAACTTGCATATGACAGATGAAGATATGGTTTAAAATATTAAAACAAAAAAAGTTAAAACATCCTGCTGGAAGAAAATATTCATCAAATTTAGTCTTATTAACTTTATAACAGGATCCCCAAAGGGAAGTAATGTGGTTTAGTAGAAAGAAGACTGGTTTTGGAGTCAGAAAGACTTAGGTACAAGTCCTATTTCCAATACATACTAGCTGTGCGGTATGGTCATGGACAAATCACTCAATTTCTGTATAGTCAACCTTCTAAAATTATTAATTACAGTTTAGCTGCCAACGTGCATTTGTGGAAATTTCCATATCAGGAACTTCCCAGCACTTCCTTTGTCCTCCCCAAAAGCAACAAACTAAAATAAAACATAACAAAGCCCAAAATCCTTTTTAGTTGCTATGAACAGTTCCCAAAAGGACTACATACTATTAACAAGTATATGAAAGACTATTAAATCGCTATTAAGAGATGTAAATCAAAGTGATTTACGTTACACCTCACACCTACCAAAATGACAAAGATGTCAAAAGACTGAAACAATGTGGGAGGGGCTGTACACTAACACACGACTGGCGGAGAAGTGAACTGGTCCAGCTGTGAGGAAACAGTTTGGAATTGTGCTTTAAAAAGTGACAAAAACATCCATGCCATTTCACTCAAACATCCCAATACAAATTACATACCCCAAGGAAGCCAGAAGTCCCATACACATTCACCACAGCAAAAAGGTGGCAATGAAGGAGATTCCCATCAACTAGGAAAGGACTAAACAAATTGTGGTACATGAACGTAGATTATTACTCTATCCTAAGAAAAAATGAACATTGCAGTGATACCACTACTACATGGTATGCACATCAGCTCCCAAAAGCCATTCAGCAAACACTACAAATCAGGGCTTAATTTATTATTTTATTATTTGTTTAGTCTTAACAAAGTGATGGATTAAATTCGAAAGTGTGCAACGTACACATTTGTCAGAGAACAGGTTCATTTACATTGCATATCCCTAAAAGGAAAACGACCAATATGTACAAAAATATAGCTGGTTTTTTTCACAGTAGTAACAAACTGGAAATTAAGAGATTCCCATTACTGAGGAATGGATAAAAAAAATCATGAATGTAATGGATTATTATTGCGCCAAAGAAAATGACAAAATGGATAGTTTCTGGAAAAAAAGTGAAGCCTTGTATCAACTAATGCAGAGTGAAGTGCTCAAAATCAGGACAATAATTTACAACCTGGAAAGCCTTTAGAACTGTGACATGCAATGATAAACCACAGTGCCAGAGGGCTGAATATGAAGCATTCCAGAGAGATGAAAGACTCGAAACACAGTGGACAGAGATGATGGGAGAATTTATCTTGCTTAACTATCCACACACTTGTTCTGAAAGTTTTATTTTTATTATTACCATCTTCTGCTGTTCAACTGACGGGGGGGAAGTGGGGAGAGAAAATGCTTTTTACGTTAAAAAGGTAATGAAACAAATTTCAAAAAGCAATGAATAATTAAAAGTATGAAAAGATATATGTGAACTGACAAAGAATGAAGTACATGAAAACAACATCCACAATAACTATAGCAATATAAATGGAAGAACAACAAAAAGAGACTAAATGATGGGTTATAATAATCACCCAGAATAGTCCTAAAGCAGAGGTGAGAAAATTAAAGTTCCTCAATCCAATGTAATTTAAGTATTAAGTGACTGTGGACCATGCATTACATTAGGTATTGAAGACAGAAAGGCAAAAATTAAACAGGGCTTGACCTCAAAGTACTTACATTCTATTAAGTGGTAGAGAGATGGCAAAATGGACAGAACACAGGCCTAGAATCAGGAAGACCAGAGTTCAAACCATTGACCAAAGGTTAGGATCATTTTCTGTTTCCTTCATATTCCTAACCAGTTCTGTCACCGTATTCTCAAAGTTCTATTTACCCTTCTACTTCTGAAAAATAATTACCAGTTAACCACTTACCCTTCCCAGAAATCTTTCTGGTCATTCTACTCTACTTTTCTGTTGACAAAACGGCTCTGATTATTTTCATAAAACCATCTTCAATAAATTTTGTTTCAAATCATTCATATAAAGCAGTACAGGCCACCTGTTACTATTGGCACTGCAAGCAATTGTTAGTTGTATTTTGCCACTTTAAAATTCTGCCCCACTTCCCTCCACTCACTTCTCCTTCCCATCTTCCTTTCCCTTTACTTGTCTTCTTTCTACCGTTTAATCCCTTCACTAAAGACTGTGACTGAATCCTTCCATTACACATCCATAGGCACTACTTAATCAGATCTATCACAGGTCTGGTCTGATCTACCACCAGGTTTGATACTGGAATGAAATGAGACTCTGGTAGAGTAAGTCTGGGGTTCTTAAGACCTTGTGTGTTGTGAAAGTCTATGGTCCCCTTATGGGATATTATGCTTAGTTCTGCTGGCTAGGTTAACCTTGGCTGTGAGCCTTAATTTAACTTTTGTCTTTTGTGATACTGCACTACAAGCTCTCCTCTCCTTTACTGTCAAAAGCTGTTAAGTACTGTGTGATGCTTACTACAACTCCTTGTTGCTTAAGTATTTCTGGCTGTTTTCTTTTTTTTAATATTAATTTTATTTTTTTCAGTGTTCTACAATCACTACCATATAACTTATTTTTTTCCCTCTCTTCCTCCATTTCCCCCTCCCTCCCTGAGACAGCATACAATTTTATATAGATTCTACACATACATCCCTATTAAATACATTTTCATTACAGTCATGTTGTGTAGAAGAATTAAAATGGATGGGAGAAATCATATAACAAACCAAAACAGAAAATAAAAGAAAATGATCTGCTACATTCTGTGACTGAATTTCAAAATTCTTTCTCTGGGTATGGAAGGCATTTTGCCTATTGGAATTAAGTGTTCTTTAAATGTTTGATAGAATTCACTTGTAAATCCATCCAGCCCTGGAGATTTTCTCCTAGGGAGTTCATTGATGGCTTGTTTAAATTCATTTTCTGAGATGGGGTTGTTTAAGTATTCAATTTCCTCTTCTGTTAATCTGGGCAATTTATATTTTTAAAATAATCATCTATCTCATTTAGATTGTCGAATTTGTGGGCAAAAAGTTGGGCAAAGTAATTTCTAATTATTGTTTTAATTTCCTCCTCATTGGAGGTGAGTTCACCCTTTTCATTTTCGATATTGGTAATTTGGTTTTCTTCTTTCTTTTTTTTTAATCAAATTGACCAAAGGTTTATCAATCTTATTGTTTTTTTCCTAAAACCAACTCTTACTTTTATTTATTAGTTCAATGGTTTTCTTAATTTCAATTTTATTAATCTCTCCTTTGGTTTTCAGTATTTCTAATTTGGTATTTACTTGGGGATTTTCAATTAGTTCTTTTTCAAGTTTTTTCAGCTGCATGCCCAAGATCTCCTCTTTCTCTATTTTACTCATGTAGGCATTCAAAGATATAAAGCTTCCCCTAAGAACTGCTTTTGCAGTATCCCATAAGATTTGGTAGGTTGTCTCATTATTGTCATTCTCTTGAATGAAGCTGTTGATTATTTCTATGATTTGTTGTTTAACCCACTCGTTCTTTAGGATTAGATTATTTAGTTTCTAATTAATTTTTGGTCTATTTTTCCATGATCTTTCATTACATATGGTTTTTATTGCACTGTGATCTGAGAGGGATGCATTGACTATCTCTGCCTTTCTGCACTGTATTGTGACATTTTTATGCCCTAGTACATGGTCAATTTTTGTATATGTGCCATGTACCCATTCAATTTTCTCCAAAGAGCTATCATATCTACCTTATTCAGAGTTTTGTTCACCTCCTTAACTTCTTTCTTGTTTATTTTAAGGTTAGATTTATCAAGTTCAGAGAGGGGGAGGTTGAGGTCCTCTACTAGTATAGTTCTACTGTCTATTTCTTTCTGTAACTCCCTTAACTTCTTATCTAAGAATTTGGATGCTATACCACTTGGAGCATATGTTTAATTCTGGTTGTTTTCTAATATTTTTCTCTGTGACTTAAAAGCTCTAGATTTTGGCTATGATGTTCCTACTTTACATTTGGAGTTTCTTTCAGGAGACGAATAGTGGATTCTTTCTACTTTCATTCTGTCCTCAGGTTCTAAGAATTTGGAGGGGTTTCCAATTCATAATTTATTGAAATATGCAAGGCAGACTTTGTTTTGTCAGGATTTTCAGATAATCTGATAATTCAGATTACCTCTCCTTGCCCTATTATACAAAACAGAGGTTTGTAATAGAGGATTCTTAGATTTTCTTGTGTTTTTTTTTTCCAACTCTTCTGTTTTAATATTTCTTGTTTACTTACTGAGTCACTTTTCTTCTCCAGCCTATTCCAATTTTAAGAACATTGAATTCTTAGGTGAGGTTTTCCTTTTGTTCTAAAGTAATTTATATTTATTTATAAAGAAATTTATGTAATATGACCTCTTCTTGATGAAGCCACATTATCCCTCTGCGATCAACGCTTCCTTTTGTTAACAAATAGTTCCACATTAAAAAAAAAGACATTTATTGCTATTTTTGGCTTTTACATCACCTCCATTTCCAAATACAGTCTTTCCTTTTTCTCTAACCAGCAAGCAGCTTACAGTAACAAAGAATAAAAAATAAATACAAAAAAAGTTTTCCTCAGAGTCTGTCAGCATATGCAGTTTCCATGCCCATAGTCTCTTATCTCTACAGGGAAAAGAAGGAAGTACAATGTCTGCTCTCTCAGCAGACAAGCTCAGCCGCTGTAATCACAGAGCATTCAATGGGAGCCTTTGGTTCCCTTCATTCTAATGCTGCTGCTGCGCCTTACGTGGATGTCCTGGGTCTAACTTCACTCTGCTTCAGCTGGTACGTCTTCTCATGCTTCTCTCAATTCTTCACATTCATTTTTTCTCACGGTGCAGTAATATTTTGTTATACATATGTACCACAATTTGTTTAGCTAATCTCCAATTAACAGACATTTACTAAGTGTCTACCAGGTGTTCTCTTTCACTTTTAGTAGTAAATTCTAGAAATCTGCCAAGAAATTAAAATCAAATCACTAAGACTACAGTTTCCTGCATTTTAAATTCAGAAATGAATAAGACAATGGGAAGGACCCGTGATCATCAGCAAAGTACTTCCATATAAAAATCTTGAATCAGTTGGTAAAAAATTTCATATATACCTTTAGCCCAATTAACGAGAGGAGCAAACTTTGGATTCCTTTTGTGATTTCTTGCCCAAGATGGCTATAACAGTTCTCCAGAGGACTGTTTATTAAATCCAGTACCTATAAAATAAAACTACATTACACCTAGTGTTAATTTAATTTTATCATAGAAATTACTATTCTAGCTAAGAAATTCTATTGCTACGTTCTTTTTTCAAAAGGAAAGCAAAAAGCATTTGATATCCATGAAGTTTTGATAAACACCTTATGGAATTATATGTAACTAGATATTTATGAATCTTAAAAGCAGAATCTCATCACCTGTCTACAGAGCAGGTAAAAATCATAAAAATAATCTATCATGCTCCATGTAAAGAGGACATTAATAAATATTAATTTGAGTTTTTCTAAAACAGAAAAACTCAAAAAGATGGTGGATTAGAATCTCAACACCTAAGAACTTTCTACATTTAAAGACAATGGTCTACATTACCAGGTGCTTGTCTTTTTCTTGTAATATGAGGATACTTTCACCAACAGTATCTATTCCAGCTCGACCAGCTCTGCCAATCATCTGTTGATACTGATTCCTCTTTAAAAACTGTGTTGCAATATAAGGTGCTCTCAGAATAACTCTATGGAATCAGATAAACACATTAACATAATTTTCACCTGCTGTTCTGTTCTGTTTCTTTGCATACCAGCCATCTCTCCCATAGACCATCCAAGGAAGTCGTAACAAGGAACACCAGTTAGGTGAAACTGATGAAGAGTCTACCTCTGACTGTGCAGCAGTCCTTTTTTTTATCGATGCTTACATCGCTCAGAATCTCTCTTTGTAGAAGTGGGGGTATGTGGGTAAGGAACATTACATACAACGTCAGATTGTTTTCTGTATGTGTGTTACTTTAGCTGAGCTTTTCCCCTTTTATTCGTGAATTACATAGGATGGTTCTCCGGGAGTAGTAGGGAAAGTAATAGGAAAAGATTATGTGGGAAATACAGGCAATGGACAAACAAATATAAATAAAATAGATTTTTTAAATGATTTTTTTAAAGTATGAGCCTTCATTTTAATCAAATTTATTAAATATTGTATCTCAAGTTTACTTTAACAAAAGATCAAGTAAAAAAAAACCTTGAGAAAATGTTTTTAAGGTTTGGACATGTTAATTTATTGTATTTTAATATTAAGTCACAATTTAAAGACAACGCCTAGAGAAGACTAGTCAACAAACACTCTGACTAACCTTCGTGCTGGCAGGTTCACTCCAGCTGCTAACGTCGAAGTGCAAGTCAGAAGGCAGAGGACCCCGGTGGCATACGCTTCCTCTAAGATCTTCCTTTCATCACTAGTGAGGCCACTGTGGTGATAAGCAATTCCAAAGGGAACGGTGCGCTTGAGAACAGGACACAGGCCGCCGTTACTGACATTCTTCAAGTTTTTAAGGAAATCACATTTTTCTTTTTCCCTGTGTTTTAGATAGTCCCTACAAAAAAAATCTGTTAGAAATGTAAAACTTTGATTTCATCAGGCCCCATCTCTTCTACTACACCTTCATCAGAGCCAGGAAGAACAGCTGAATGATGATCTAGCCATTGACCATGAGGTTCTCCAAGCTCTGCCTTCTGCTTTCTGGCCCTCAGTCCAGCACCTGCCACAGAGCAGGCACTTAATACATGTTCGATGACTGACTGAAATCTAGTCCTGATCAAAGACTTAGGGCTGACAGGGATCTCAATGTAGTTCAACCCTCTCATTTCACAGATGAAGAAACTGAGGACCTGAAAGGTCACATGATCTGGCCAAGGCCATACAGGCAGTGACAGGGAAGGAATCTGACTTCTTGTGATGATGGTAGGAGATTCTAGACATTATTAACGATACAATCTTATCAGATCTTAAATCTTCATGTGGTGGTATTCTGTTAAAAGATATGTCACCACAAACATACTTATGTGGCCACAACCACGCTTTACCTTATGGCCAGCCACCTTCGAGTCAGCAGTACTGCTGTACTTTAACCTCTGTTCTCCCTTATGCTATCCAGTTCTGAAGCCATAATCAAATCAAAAATTCTGATAATGCTATTGAAAACAGGGTATTAATCCACCACCCCAAGACTCCATTCACTGTCACCACATGGACTTTCCAAAACAAAGCTCCCTCCCCAGCCAACTTCTCAGTTGTCAACATGCATTGATTTCTATTAGAATACAAGCTCTATGAGGGCAGGGACTGTTCTCTTTTTAAATTTTTATCCTCAATGTTTGGCACATAGTGAATATGCTCGACAAAAGCTTCTTCATTCCTAAGTCAAGCATTCTCACAAAAAGTAATGATATAATCTGTGACAGAAATAACACAGGAAATACAGTTTAAAATATTAACATACTTCTTCAAAAACTTGCAAATCATATCTGCTACATTTTCACAGTTTTTCTTAGTAGGGCAAAAAACCAAGCAGGAATAATTAGGAATAACTTCAGTCACCAAAGCAACCAAATGATCAGGATCCATCTTCTTAAGATGATCAGAATACTGAAAAACAACAAAAAACAGCTTTAGTAATGATATAAGCATTTTCATACTCTCAGCTTTTCCATCTGTGTTAACTGAAAACTACTACTACCTACATAGTGTACAAATTCCTTCATTTCTCTTAAATTATAATCCACTTGACATAATTAAATTCTTTTAAAAACTATTTCTAAAAGAACTTCTTATGAGTGGAATTAACTTCATAATTTATGAGAGGAATTAATTTCACAAGAAAAACTTTCACGCTTTCCTTTCAACATAAACATCCCCAGTTACCTCTCTGGTGAGCAACGTTACCTTGCATTTAAGGAGACGGGAAAAAGTATAGCCTTTCTCTGCTTTGACGTCAACTTCATAGATGGCATCATTTATTTTCAGGTATTCTTTTAACTCCACCTGGAATGTTAAAAGTGTAGACACTTAATATAATATATGACCATATCTACATAGATATACACATATATATGTGCGTGTGCATAAACACAGAACCTCCTGTGTGCCTCGTAGGTAAATGGCCATGATTCTGTTCTGCATTAATTAATGCTACCACACTATCCACAGTGTATATACCACAGCTCACTTCTACTTAGGTCTTATAATCTTCTATGCTCCATATTCTTTTTTTAAAAATTCAATTCATTACTTATTTTTTTAGTCTTCATTTTGTTCAAATCTTGAGTTCCAAATTCTCTCCCTCTAGCTCCTCCAGCACCCATGGAGAAGGAAAGCAATGTATCAATTACACATGTGAAGTCACGCAAAACCTATTTCTGTATTAGTTACATTGCAGAAAAACAGGCAAGGAAAACAAAGTGAAAAAAATTATACTTCAAACTGCACTCAGGGCTAATTTGCACTCAGAGTTCATCACCTCTCTGGAAATAGGCATATGCTCCAGGTTCTGACAAAGAAGAAGAGACTCTCCTTGCCAAATTCAACTACTCCAAAGTGTTGTCTTGGTTCTTATTACCACTAGAAGCCGGACCTCAATCTTACAGTTTTCCCGTTATCTTCAACCTTTCTGAATCCACTGCTATCTCTTTCCCCGCTACTTACAAAATAAGTTCATTTTTCTCTATCCTTTAAAAAAAAAAAAATCTTCATTCAACAAACATTTCTTAAGCACTTATGACATGTCATGTGCTGTGCTAAATCTGGGGAAACAAAGAAAGGCAGCAATACCACCCTAGTCCTCAAGGTGCTTCTAACAGAGAAGACAGCACACAAACAACTACGTCCAGGCAAGATACATACTGCACAAATATCAGGTAATCTGACAGGGAAGGCACATCATTGGAGCTGTAAAGGCCTCCTGCAAAAGCTGAGATTTGAACTGACACTTGAAGGAGGCCAGGAAGCCAAGAAGTGAAGACGAGAAGGAACAGCACTCCAACATGGAGAAAGAGCTGGTAAGAAGCAGAGTCCACAGATGGAGCCTCATGTGGGAGGTCCAGCAAGCAGGCTGGTGTGGCTGGATCACAGTCCAGTGAAGGTACAGTACAGCCAAGTACAAGAAGCCTTAAAAGGCCACAGCGGGCTGGTTGTGAAGGGATTTAAATGCAGAATAAAGCATTCTATGTTTAAGGTCATAGAGAGTCACTGGAATTGGAGTAGGGCAGCAACGCGGTCAGATCTCATCATTAAGATTACTCTGGCAACTTTTTCAGTTTTCCCCTCAAAATTTAAGATTATTTTGTTTTCCGTGTGTGTATTTTTATATGCTATTTAGTGTTTATTTATTTCTTTAAATTAATGTGATTGTTTGGGGTCAATTACCTTTATAAACACAGACAAACCGTCTTCAGTTAACATTATGATCATATGTTCTGAAAATAGCCAAATTTGATAGTACTCATGTTTTTGGAAAAATAACCTATTGTAGGGAATGTAATCCCATTTATTTTGAACAAAAATCTTCTAAACCTGTTTAGGGAATGAAAATAGCTAGCTTCTTTATCCTCCAGGTACTAGTATTAGAGAAAGTTTTGAGAAAAGACCATAACACAAGCTGCCTCAAAAGTCTGAGTGCTGTTTTTAAGTTGCTAAAATGTAAAAAGGCAGTAAGACTTTTGGGATGCCCTGTATATGCACTAAGTGTTATGGGCATGTCCAGATTAAGGAAGCATGATTCCACTGACAGGTAGATGGAACCTGTTGGGGCACCTGGAACATTTCTTCTCTTCTGGGAGACCCCAAACAGGAAGTGCCCAATTCACAAAAGGCACCTCAAAAGGTAGGGAGCTTCCTGAGATTTTTTTTAGTAATGACCAAAAAAGAAAATTCTGACAGTCCCAGTGATAGCCTCCGATTTTCCCTTCACCACAGATTCTGTGACCCCTAAGCAATGTCAGGGCTCAAGACTGAATGTATAATCCAGTGGTGGTGGATTAGAAATGAGAGATGATGTATGACAGTTGACGGGCTCCTTACAGGACAATTTTTTGTTGCCTCCCTTTTCTCTTTATAGTATATGTTATTATACTACCAATACTCAAATCATAACATATGTCAAATTCTAAATGAATATAATTTTGTTTAATAAAATGAAAATCTTAAACACATACTGGTCTAAATTTACTAGTATAATATTCTGCTTTCAGGAATTCTTGTAGTTCTTCAACATTATTTAACGTTGCACTCATGCCAATGATTTGAGTTGTTTCTGGGGAAAAAAATGAAAAAATATTACTTAGTATGTTTAGAACAAAATAGTCAAAATGGATTTAAAGAGTTATTCTATGCTATGCTACCATGTAGCTGATTCCTAAAGAAAGAAAAAAAATGTTAGAATGGTTCAGTCATCTAGATTGAGGTTTTAATGTAATTCCTTTTGATATGTAACTTTGCATAATGTATTAATATTTCCTGTTTTTTTAAACAAAGTATACTGAATATAATTTAACTTCTTGATAATGCAGGTCCATCATTATAATCAGTTATTACAACATACGTTATTTATAGCTACAATGAATAAAATTAACAACACAACATTTATACAGAGAGAGCTTAAAGCCTTGCAGTGTTTTACATGTATAGTCTCTGAGAGCTTTGCAAAATAATTAATGGTAGCCTTTTCCCATTACAGTATGTAGAGTAAAGGCAGCCATGAACCCAAGCCCAAGCCAAGTATGAACTGACAGGACTGAGTACGACATAGAGTGGCCACAGTGACAGATGCTCTTTGACATCAAGTTGTTTGGTGAGTGGAACACACAAGCTGCAGACGTCAAGGACATCTCCCTGCAGGATTCCATTGATGTCAAGCATCTCCCTCCACACTGTGAAGGATTCCATGCAGCCATGCCTTTCTGGAAGGCAGTGCCCAAATGTGGAGCACCTTATTAATGCCACGAGGAAGCAAAGAAGGGCTGCAACAATGCCAAGAAACTTGTGTGTATTTCCATATACGGAGAGAGAGAGGAAGAACAAGAGGGAAAGAGAGAGCACAAACTGGTTTGAACTGTTTCTAGGGCAGGTGGTATGGTTTGGTTTTAACTACTCTGACCCTAGAATCAGCCTGTCAGTTTTACTTTTCTTTGATTTTTGTCTGTTAGATACTGTAACTTAAGCAATTTTTGTGTACAGTAAACACAGCTTTAAAGAATATCATGAATTCTAAAAGTAATATCATTACTACCATGATAAAGGAACACAACACGTAAAGGTATCTAAATATAACTCGTTTTACATAATTTTCCAGGTGTGTTATTGAAGTTGTGATAATTTGGTTTTACCACAGTGAAGAAGCCCCAGAATATGAGAACGGTCAAGGCAGAGAGAAGAAAGCAACACACAGCTGAAACAGAGCGCAGCAATAGCCGCCAATCTGTGACAGAGATGGCCAACAGACATTCCTCCAGGACATTCACCCTCACCACAAATTTAGCGGTGGACAGCGAGCTTGTGAATTTTATCACTCAGCTCGTCAGTGGCAGGGCTGGGCTTCTTGTATATGTGTGTGTCTCGATATCCAATGAAATTCTCTACTTATTTAAATAATAATCACAATTCAGAAAATACTCACTGCTGGTATAAAGAATTTTTGCTAGGGTAATTTCCAGTATAGCTCCTCGGCTTCCCTCACCAATCATGTGTAACTATGAAGCAAAAAAAAAAAAAAAGCATTAAATGTATTTCAGATAAAATAGGGTTTTATAGTATTTACACAAAATGAATGTATAACTCGAATTTAAAACTCTAGTAAGTGCATTATCAGTGGGAAATTAAGAACCTTAAGGGATAACAAAACTTTGGGGATCTTTCCTCAGAACTTGTTACTGTATTTCTTTTAAGTCTATGGCATCTTTTTAGTGAAATATTCAAAGCAACAGACTTTGTGATAACAAAGAACTAACAGTAAAGTATGTGGCCATAGATTGGGGAGTGGTTGAACAAACTGCACTACATGCACATAATGGAATATTATTGTGCTATGAGAACTGATGAATTCAAAGAATTTAGAGCAGGGGTGGGGAACCTGCAGCCTCAAGGTGACATGTGGCCCTCTAGGACCTCAAGTGCGGCTCTCTGAATCCAAATTTCACGGAACAAATTCCCTTAATAAAAGAATTTGTTCTATAAAATTTTGACTCAGTCAAGAGGCCACACCCAAGGACCTAGAAGGTCCCATGTGGCCTCAAGACAGCAGGTGCCCCACTCCTGATTTAGAGGAACATGACAAGACCTGTATGATCTGCTGCAGTGAAGTAAGCAGAACTAGGAAAACAATCTACACAGTTACATAAATATATAAATTATAGAACTTGAAAGAATAAAAAAAAAAAATAAAAGTCACTGAATAATGACTATTTTTGGCTCCAAAAAGAATGTAAGAAAACACCACTCTTCTCTGGTTGGAAGTGGGGGTCTACAGGTGTGCAGTAACGCATACACTGCCTGGTGTGGTCACTGTGTTAGCTGGTTTTGCTTAACTGTTGTTCTTCCTTACAAGGGAAGATTCACTGATGGGGGGAGGGGAAAGGAGGATAAGCAGAAATTGCTTTGATGTAAAAGAAAAAGGGCATCAAGAAAACTTTTTTAATAATCTAGACAATGTCCAACAAATAACCAATACAAATCCAATATACAGAGAATTATGAATTAAGAATTACGGCATCTTAAAAATATGACATATTTGGTACTTTCTTTTGTTGTGGTCTGGAGAGATCTACATATAGCTTTGAGGAAATTTTTTAAATTACTAATGATGCTTTAATAAACTAGTTAAGTATTAACAAACCTCATCTACAACAACTAGACCCAATTCACTAATTCTTCCACCTTCAATTAATGAGTTGACCAGACCATGTCCTTTCTCAATAGTAGCAATATACAAAGATTTTTTTTCTCTTCTTTTAATTGGAGGAAATCTCCCTTTACTTCCAGCATATTCTTCAACAAAAAAACCCAGCTCTACTCCAAAACTTGACAAGCTTGAAATCTGTAAAAACAAGTTTCAAAAAGTTAATTAAGAAAACTAAGTGCTCATAAATGTGTAGAAACTTAACCTGAGATAAGACAAGTAACATCACTAAAACCACCAATGTGATGGTTTTTGCAAAATAAACAGAAACTTCAAGAAACTACTTGGTTTACATTTTAAGAGAAAGCTTAACACACTAAATTTGGAAAAAACTTTAAGATTTCCCAAAATAAGTTATTTAGAGATATTCTTCACAAAGTTGCTTAGAAAAAGGTCTATTGGCAACAAGAAAGTTTCACTCTAAATCCAGAGCTCCTTATCAGAATGTCCTTCAGCCAATCCCCAGGGACCAGATGAGGTCCGTTGGGATGTACTGGATGAGTTTTTGTTTTTCACTTAGGTTAAAGGATTTCAAGATGCTAATTACCTAGCAACAATTCACAGGTAAGTGATCCCATTTACAACAAAGAAGCATTAAGTATAAGAGGGTTACTTGATTCCAGAACATAGAGAACAGAGGGAAAAAATATCAACTTTGGCCCAATTTCTATAAATTTAGGCATTTTTCAGTTGTTTCCTCCTTTCTCTTGAAGGAGGGAAATTTAAAAGATCAGGCTCCTGAATCATAGGACTCAAACAGTCTCCTTCGAGGACTCTTTAAACCATAACTGCTGTTACTCCAGGAAGACAGACTGTACCTTCCCCAGGAATGGACACTATTTCTTTTAAAAAAATAATAAACAAACAAACAAACAAATAATTTGAAACCAGAAGTTAGAAGATTCCTAGGAAGGAAAAAAAGAATTGACTCTAATCGGTCAGGTTTGCAGGCAGTCCAATTCAAGTGTATTCAAGATGATTTCTCAAAACGGCTTTGATAAAGCCCACTGTGATTCAAATGGAGCTACCTGACCATGCCTTTAAACCCAAATCACTCTGGCTCTCTCCTACTGGCCAATAGTAGGTCCCAGCACAAGCCTCACTTGCTCACTGTTTGGATTCTGGGGAGAAACCCTAAGGATCTTCCCCTTCCAGACTGATTTTTTTTTGAGTAGGCAAACTAGGCTATCTTTTGCCTCATCTCTTACCTAGTCTTAAATCACTGAATGGGTGTTGCCTCAGACAAACTGAGACCTGGGAAAGACCTTAGCTTAAAAAGGCAAAGGTCTCCCCACTGCATCTGGGGCCATCTCCGGTCATCCTGACCTATATCTTGCCAGCAGACCCCATGACTCTGGAAGAGAGAGTAAGGCTGATAACTTTGCACAGGTCTGTTTCCTTAAATCTAAGTCACTCAAACTTCATGATATCATTAGTCCTCTTCAAGAACCTAGGACAAACAACAATTCAGGACTCAATAACCCCCAGAGACTAATTAGTATGGAGATGACTGGGACTTTGTTACAGATCAATCAAGTACTTATTAAGCACCAAGAATCAAGCACTGTGCTAAGCCAATGTGCAGGAAAGAGGGAAGAAAAGTTGAATTCTAAAGCTCCTTCCAGCTCCGAAATTACAACTGCCCAGCACTAGATGCCAATTTAATTATGCTCTCCCCACCCCAGCTTCTGACAAAAGTCAAAGCTGCCCCCTTTAAGGGCCCAGTGGCCCTCATGCCCTTTGGCTGAGTTACCTGACATGGAGACTCAAGGTCTGCAGGACCCTCAGTGATTAGTAAATGATCAAGGGGTGATGAATAAACAGGTCAGCCCACCACCACTTTCTGCAGTCCTCTCATAGTCCTTATTTCCCTCTACCTTATGTTCTATTGTGTTCTCTGTCACAAAACAGTGGGGAAAAAAGACAATCTTGACAGATTATCAGTCAGTGAAACATTACATACACAAAATGATGAAAGCTTCATTTCTATGATTACTATGGGAATAAGTATGAATAAACAAGAAGAAAACCATTATCCCACCTTTTCTTGAACAATAGCTACATAGGGTAGAATCATCAAAACATTCTTCTGTCTACAAAGCAATTCTTGAAGCATTAAAATCTCAGCTACAAGAGTTTTTCCACCACTGGTTGGGAGTGAATATATTAAATTCTTTCTCTGTTGTAGACAACTCAGTGTCAAACAAGTATGTTGCCAATCTGTAGAATTTTTAAAAAAAGAAGGGAGTTACTTTTCTCTTCTATATGTCAGTTCTTCTACAAAGTTTCTTCTAAAATGGAGACCAACCAAAATCCAGTACAACTTTTCTATGTCAGTAAAAACAGTGTAAATTTTCATTAAAATGTTACAGAATATAGCACACTATTAAATCAAACAACTGATTAAGAATCTGACATCAGCTGGGCTGAATTTTATCTATCTATTCCTGTCATTTGAAAAATATTTATTAAGTACCCACTATGTGTGAAGCTTCCACTCTGATTGCTCATCAAGAAATTTGTGAAGGGAAATCAACACAGGCCTTAACAACATGGCAAGGCTTTGAGTTTGGACTAACTGGGTCTCCTTCTCTTCTCCCTCTCTCTTATTCCATATGGTCATTTCATCAGCTCCAAAGGATTCAATGACCATGTACAAGATTCTCATACATGTTTAACCAGTCAGCTCTAACCTCTCTTCTGACTTACAGTTTCGAAACTCCAACTACCTATTAGACATCTCAAACTAGATGTCCCATACACATCTTACATTCAGCCTGTGCAAAACTGAACTCGTTAGCTTTCCCCTCAAAAGTTGCAGATTGGGTCATAGATCTTTTACCTAGCTGTCACTGAACTTCTATTGGGCTCATTCCCCTCACCTGTAAAATAAGAGGGTGGGACTACACGATGTGGAGCCTCTCAAACTATTCATGAAAACAAACCCCATGGGAGTTTCACTATACTTAGAAGCAAATAAAATGGATTTTGGGGAAAATATCCTGTCTTTCAAGCATTTTATTAAGATGGGCATTTTGTATCCAAAAAGTAGTCAAATTTATTCATCTATAGCCTGATCTTAAGACAATTGGTCAACCTTTTTTTTCTAAAGAAATCACAGAAACTAAACATCACTTAGGTTTTTAAATGGAAAAAAAAGTCATGAAAATCAATTCCCCAGAATTTTTAATATAAAATGCTATAAAGTGGCAAAAGAAATAAAAATAAAAGCTTAAAAATCCTCTAGCTTAATGAAAAATAGCAAGTAAACGTGTTGTAAATAAGCCCTGCCACTAAACAGATTAGTCTTTTTCAGGAAACCTAATTTTGCAAGTGAGAGGAAATTTAAAAATTCATTTTCCGGAGAGCTATTCACTTAGACCTATCCTGCCATTTAGTAGACTCACAGAAATTACTAGATTGTAAAATTAAAGCAGCAAGTCTTTGAAAATTGGTTCATATAGATAGGAGAACAGGTTCACAACTAAACAAGTAATTAAGAGGGAATTAGGCAAGATTAAATAGACAATTTTCATTATATACAATTAAAATTATTGCACAAACAAATCTAATATTTAATGTCAAATGGATTAATGTATGTAAAGTGCTTTGAAAACCTTAAAAATGCCATACAAATCCTATTACTATTAGTATTTAAAATTCTGAGGGAAACTGACTAGTAAATGAGAAAAGAAAATCCTTACAGCAAACTTCTGTGGCAAAGGTTTCATATCCAAGATGTAAACGAAATTGATTCAAATTTATAAGACCTTTGTCACCATTCATTCCCAAGTAGATAAATAGTAACAACAATAATTGTAACAACTTTTATATAGCACTTTAAGATTTGCGAAGTCATCTCGTTCGATCCTTGCAACAATTCTGGGAGAAAGATACTGTTATTATTTCCATTTTACAGAAGAAGGAACCAAGGCACACAGGGGTTAATGGCCTGCCCAGGGTCACACATCCAATATGCCTGAAGCAGGATTCAAACTTAGGTCTTCCTGACTTAAAGTCCAGTGCTTTATGCACCAAAGGATATTAACAGGGAGTTTTCAAAAAAAGAAAGCTATCTGTAACTTTTAAAAAATGTTACAGGTCATTATTAGAGAAATGCAAAGCAAAACAAATCTATGATTCTACCTCACACCCATCAAACCAACAGAAATAATGAAAGAGAAAATGACAAACGTTAGCTGGTCTGTGGGGAAACAAGCTCACTAGTGAGCTGTTGAAGGAGCTGTGGATTTGTCCAGTCATTCTGCAAAGCAATTTTGAACATCATCCAAAACATTGCTAAAAAGTTACATGCTCTGACCCAGCTAATACTTGCAAGGTCTATACCCCAAGAGATAAAAGAGAGGGAAAAAAAGTGACGCACATATGCAAAAATGCTGAAGACAGCTCTTTTCACAGTAGCCCCAAAACTGGAAATTTTTTCAAACATCCTATTGGGAAAGTTAAACAAATTATTATGTATGAATGTAATAACTGTGAAGACCCTTATGAACTCAATCAGAGTGAAGTGAGCAGAACTAGGAGAACCACTTTTACAGTAAGAACAACAGTATAGAGAAGGGCAACTTTGGAATTCTGATCAATTCCCCAGGGAGTCTCAAATACTTAAGAGGAAACATTCCACTCACCTTTTGCCCTAGTCCTGGAGTCAGTAAGACCTGCCTTTGTCATATACTATAAATGACTTAACTTCTCAAGGTCACCAGGAAAAATTCTAAGACAAAGATGACGGATGAGCTGCTTCTGTGCATTGGAGAGTTGCCCTACACAGTGTATTCTACACAGATGAAGTCACTATTCTAGTCTTATTTCCCAAACTTCTTAGAAAAGAAAGTGGAAGTGAGGGAAGGGGGAAGAGAAGAGCAATTAATCTACAGTACTGATAATGGTTCATAAGTTATTTTGCTTGTTTACGAATACTTGTCTAAACATGTCTCCATCACAGTAACTAGGAAAACAATGGGCTTACCATATAATTTTTTAATCCCCTTGTATTGTACAAACAAGTCTCTAACTTTGCTGGGTAATGAATAAAAAGGACCCAGGTCATCAGAAGAAGATTCCATTGTTTTCTTAGCAACATTAATTTCTTCAGATAGGATAGCTTCTTTCAGTTGCTCCCTTTTAGAAAATTTGGGTGTCTGGGCTTTGGCATTTCCTGTCATGGCACTTTTCAAACGATCTTTAAGGCTTCTTCTCCGGCTCAGATCAGATTCTGTCCTCTCAGGAGACACATTTTTCTTTTCCTGGGGCTGTTTCACAGGAATGTCATTCAAAGTCTGGTGTGAAGGTAGGGGGTAACTTTCTTTAGCAGATGGGTTCTTCAAATCACTGGTAGAGTTCTTTGTTTTTTCAGAATATAAAGCCTGTGAGCATGGTACATCATACAAAAGGTCGTCTCCAGGTTCAATGGGAATATCTTCTTGCAAAGTCTTTGGGGAACAGCAGTAATCTCGAGTTTGAGCCACAGTCAAGTTACTGTCAGTGCCAATAATAGTAAGCTCATTGGTCTCTGTGCTTTTTGAACAAAGTTCTTCAAAAGCAGGTTGGATAGTAATTGTTCCATGCTCAGGGGACTGCATATATTTTTGTTCCAAATCATCTACTTGAGCTAAAAAAGAGTTTTCAGCAAAACTATCGTAGCCATCAAACATGTCCTCTTCACTGCCATCATACTAGAAAAAAAACCAAAGGAATTTATTAATGTTAAAGTAATATTTGTTCATAATATATTAGCCTGAAGAAGTGACAAGCATAAAAATAAGTGTTTTAAATCCCTTGGAAAAAATTATTTCAGCAACACAAATTATCCTGACCAGAAACATGAGGCCACCTCTCTCACAAAAGTTTCATAGGTACAGTACAACGATTAATTTTGAAAGTTGTGAAATATACTGAAAATTCCCTGAATCCTCTTGACAAAAGGTAAAGGTAGTTGACAGACTAAATTGCCACAGACACCCAACTAATTAGATTTTGTGGAGCTGTTAGTTTTTATTTAACTAGATAACATTACACTAATGCAAAAGAAAAAAACCACATACTAGAAAATAAATCCAAAGCAGTAAAGGCTTATTAATTTATAATAAAAATAAAATGGAAAACCAACAAAATGAGATTGAATTTGGATAAGTAAATGAAATTAATTACATAACAGCAGGGAAAGACAAGAGGAAAATTAAGAACAACACAAGCTTGTTAACGTTTTAGACCTAAATAGTTAGCTACCAATTTGTTTTCCAGAGAGTTAATGGAACCCCAAACCCCAATTAGAGCAGCTGGAGTCAGGAAGACCTGAGTTCAAATCCAAACTTAGACACTTTCTAGTCATCTGACCTTGGGCAAGTCACTTGATCTCTATTTGCCTTAAGAAGGAAATGGAGAACCACTCCAGTATCTCTCACAAAGAGTCAGACAACAATCTCTACTGAGATTTAAAAGCATACACTTCTCCAGAATAAACAACTGACTCTTTAAAAGCGAGGCTTGCATTCAATAGGAGAAATATAAGAAAAATGAAGTGTAACAATCAATGACCAGAAGTATGGTCAAATGATTTTCAATGGTCTAAATAAGTACCTAACATTTTCTTACAGTCTAACTCTGTCGTTGTTTAGTCATTTTATTTGTGTCTGGCTCTTCTTGACTCCATTTGGGGTTTTCTAGGCACGAAGATTCAGATACAACACATTAACACATTAACAACAAAAAATTACTGGAGTGGTTTGCCATTTCTTCTCCAGCTCACTTTACAGATAAGGAAATTGAGGCAAACAGGGTTAAGTGACACAGCTAGTAAGTGTCTGAGGCTGGATTTGAACTCAGCAAGATGAGTCTTCCCGACTCTAGGCCCAGCACTCTATCCACTGTGCCATCTAGCTGCCCACAACATCATTAGACTGTATTTTTCAAACTACAAAAATTTCAATGCTGATGATACCTAACAACCTCAGTGCTGTTTTCCTGTTGTTACAAAATCAAAGTTGCTACTATTAATTCTGCAACACAATTAGCAAAATAGCCAGTTATACTGAGGAAATATACTTATTAATAAACCCAGAATACATAATGTTCTTTTCACATCATTTCAAAATAAAATGTATGCATATTATAATCATTCGTGTCAAGGGAAAATAATCGAAGGATTCTTGCATTTCCAAGGCCAAAGATTCATCATCCAGTGACCATCCTGAGTGACTGATGAGCTAGCTTTCTTCTATTTAGATATGACCCTAATCCTTAAAAAGTAGAGTGTGTTGGAAAGCCCCTCATAGGTTTCCCAATAAGAATGAAATCTATAGTAAGGAAATACTATTATTATAAAGACATTTATACACTGAAAGCTTAGAGAAAAGCAATCTGAGAAGAAAAACAGTCTTAAGAATTGAAAACAAATAAGTTCTAAGTAACTTCTCAGTTAAAGGTACTAAAAAGACAGAGAGAAAAAAGCTCCTTTTTGAGACAAAAGTTGTAAATGATGGGAGGAAGTATTTATACAGCACCTACTACGTGCTAAGCACTTGACAAATATTACCTCATCTGATCCTCACAACAACCCCATGAGGTAGGTCTTATTACCCCCATTTTACAGTTTTGGAAACTGAGGAATTTAAATCTGGAGATTTAAATTACTTGTCCAGCGTCATATAGCTAGTAAGTAACAAAGGCCATATTTGAACTAAGGTCTCCAGGCTCCAGCGTGCCACCAAGTTGCCTGACAGCTACAGAAGATTGTTTTTTAATAAATAATATACAAAGGACTTTTTAGAACCTGGAAGTTTGTTAACCGGGAAACTGAATCAAAGAGCTGTATTTGGATTACAGGGACATATAATATTGCACTACAGGACTACATAATGGTAAGTTGTGTGCTACATAACTGAAGTGTGGATTTGGGCTCTCCTCCTAAATTAGGAATGGGTCACTACATATGAGGTGCACTGATCTGAAGCACTGGGAGCAGGAGTGGATCAGTGGATCAGCCCCTAAGATGTCTGGAAACTAAGGGGGCTGAAAGAGTGACAGACACTGAGATGAGGCAACTTGAGGCTCTGCTCATCTGATTAGAGGGAATTTCTGTTATTTTAAAGAACTAATGAGAATCCTCTGCTGTGGGTGAAGAGCTGACTAGAAAACTCTACTTCCTCTCTAGTGCAATTTATAGTTTGAGACAGGTAATTTGGGTCATGGGCCCTAATAGGCTTGAGAGAAAAAACCCTAGAAAAGGCTATGGAGAACAAAATCTGAATAGTTTTATAAATGCCAGGATTAACTTTCACTCAAAGTCTGTCATCTGCCTCAGAACCTAAGCCAGACCTCTTTTCAAAATTCTGGCAAATAGCACTAAGGCAACAATAAGGATTAGCAAATAGGAGATAAAACTATCCCAGTTTGCTGACTGACATGACAGTTTACTTAGAAAATTCCAGGATAATGCAGGTCACAAAATAAACCCAGAAAAATCAACAGCATATCTGTATAATAACAAAATCCAAGATGCTCACAAATATCTATATAGATTAATTTACAAGGTATGCCTTAGTGAAATAAAGAACTTAATTTTAAAAATATTCTCTCCTTATGGTTAGGCTGTGCCAATATAATAAAATTACAATACTACCAAAATTTTAACGTTGTGCCAATCAAATTATCAAAAGAATATTTTATGGCACCGTAAAGAAATGGCAAAATTCATTTGGAGAAACAAAAGAGCCAAAATATATCAAGGTGGGGACAAAGAAGGATTAATTTCAGACCTCAGACAATATTATAAAACAGCAATCATCAAAGCTATTTTATATTGGGGAAAAAAAAAAGATTCCAGGTAACAGATGAACAAAGAAGAATCAGAAACAGTGGAACTCAATAATCTGGTGATCCATAAATCGGAAAACATGAATTGATTTGGAAAGAATTCAGCATTTGATTTAAAAAATAAACTCTTGGGAAATTAGGAAAGTAAGTCTATTTCGTCTTTCTTCTAGCATATTTCATTATACCCAAAAGCAATATTATACAATAAATTCAAAATAGATATGTGGCCTTAAAAACTGTTAACATTAAAGAAAAGTGAAGTATATCTCCCTTTCGGTTCATTCAAGAATATACAGATGTAAAGGAGGTGGGTCTTTGCTACCTAATCCTAATTTCTAAAATATGTGTAACCTGTAAAGGAATAAGGGGCATCTGACAAGCCAGCACAATTCCTGGTAGAATCATAAATGAGGACCTGGAAGGGACCTGAGAGGAGAGGTTTTTAACCTGAGGGCCTAGAATTGGCTATTTTTTTATTCTGATCATTTCCCAAGGAAACTCCAAGTCGTGTCACTTAGAGAGGGACATGACTAAAATGAATGAAAAACCAAAACAGAAAAGATAATGAGACCAATTATCCAATACCTACTACGAGCCAGGGGCTGCGCTAAGCACTGGAGAAGCAGCCCCTACCCCCAGGGAGCTCATGACCTCATTGGAGGGCCAACAGGCAACGACCATTTACAACAATAATGCAGAATACACTGGAAACGGAACTGAGAGGAAGAAAGGCTTGGGGTCCGCGGCGGGGTTTCAGCTGGGACCTGGAGGAATCGGGGAAGCAGGGCGTTCCAGGCGCGGGGGAAACGAGCCAGCGAGAACCCCTGGGGCTGGGTCGAGTGGGGTTGGAGGCAGAGGCCGGGGTTACGGACACAGAGCGCAGGGCCGGAGCATTTCCTGTTTCGTCCGGTACACCACAGGGTCCGCAGTCGGGGAGATGGCAGGCCAGGGTGGAGCGGAGCTGGGGCAGGGGCAAAGCTCCGGCCCCTCCGTGGGCAGAAGGGAGAGCGTCCAAGTGCCCGGGCCCCGACAGCAGGCACGCTGGGGATGGAGAGGGGACCGCAGCGAACCCCAGGGGGGCACAAGGGACCGGTTCCCGCCCCGCCCCTCCCGGACCGCCGAGGAGACCCCCAGGAGCCCCTACCTCGGGAGGCTCCGGGCTCCCGCTCCGCCGCTGCCGCCTCCCCTCGATCCCCTCCGGCTCCTGGCCCGGCTCCAGCGGGCCAGCGGGGGCCGTCAACCCCAAGCTGCGGCGGCTCCTCTTGCGGGCAGACACCCGCCTGCGAATGCCGGAGCCTGGGCCCTCCATCTTGGCCGGGGTGCTCCGGAACCAGAGCCCGGCGAGGGCCCGCCACGGTGCCGGGGAAGCAAAGGGCGGGAGACTCAGACCCTGGGCTCAGAAAGAGACACACGGGATTCCAGGCTGTGGAGCCCGCGCAAGCGCGGAAACCACCACCACCCGCCACTGGCCTTCGGGGGAGGAAAAACTGCTCTGCACATGTGCAGAGGCCTAATACGTCATCAACTCGCGCCTTGACAATTACATCCGGTCTTGGCCCGGCAAAGTGAACCGTGAACCGGAAGGGATCGTTCCGGACTGGTTTTGAGCGAGGGAAGGAAGGTTATTGGGCTTGCCATGGCGGCCCCGCTGGGTTCTCTTGCTCTTGGGAGGGAGAAGCTAATGATGCGTTTGGGAAGTGCTTGCATTGGACGCGGGGTTCTGACTGGTAAGCGCCCCCTCCCTCGGCTCTGGGGACCGCCGGCTCTTCCTGAAGCATCGAGAGACGCGGTGTCGGGGGAGGGAGGGCTGGGGTCGTGAGCCGGCATTCCAGGCTCGGCGCACCTTGACTTGCCTCGGCCCATCCTCCCCCTGTCGTGGGTCACCAGCATGGAGCTGGGCCGGGACGCGGGGGACCCTCTGGGTGCCCAGACTTGGCAGACTCGTCTCCCTGCGCTTCCCCATCGGCAGAATGGAGACTGTAACGACAGAGCCCGCCTCCGGCTTGCTGCGTCGGATGTAGCAGCACGCCGTAGGGCCTCCATGCCCCTTTCACATGTAGGGCACGGCCCGGCGCGCCTGTTGGCCGTATGTGGTAGGCGGTTAATAAAGGCTGGGCCCCTTGGAAGCCCCCGGTCCTTGCGCCTCCTCCAGGCCCGGGGCCTGTTTGTGGGCAGGGCCGTGCCCGCTGCCTGATTGGCAGGCCCCTCCCCAGCCCGCCCCCCGCTGAGCAGGGCCTCGAACCTAGGACGAGGGCGTCCCACGGTGCAGTCCGGTGGGTCTGAGGGCCTTTACCTTTATTTGTCTCTCCGTCAGGGCTGGCCAAGACCCTCCTGTCCAAATCTGCGCTAGAAAAGGGTTAGCTTTCCTCATTTGTGCCTTGGTGCTTAACAGACTGGTACGGATTTAACCCATCCCAGAAGCACCTGCCAATTCCAGGCAGGGAACCCATGGGGGGTCCCTCTTTTGGGGTGTTCCTGAATTACGTACATTCTTACCTTACTTGGCATTTGAGGGGGTTTGGTCCAGCCTGCTAAAATAGTAGCGAAGCCTTACTGCTTTTCCTCAAAAAGGTCATTAAAGTTGAAATTAACCAAGTAATTGTTTTCTTTTTAGTTCCGTTGCTTTGGAGAAGTTGTTCCCAGTATAAAGGGGTGGCCACTAATGAAGACATGGTAAGAAATGTGAACTTCCTGGCTTTCCTAAATGGGATCGAAGTCCCCTGCTGCTGTTGCTCTTTGAGTAAAGGGAAAGTAAAGTCACAGGGAACTAAGCTAAAAAAACCAAACCCTTGTAACAGACTTGTTCTCACTGTGTTGCATCATTCCTTAGACTTTCTCAGAAGTATGAATAAGAATTCTGTGAGAAAATATCAGTGTATATTTTTCCTCTAAATGACTGTTAAATTATACGCTATCAAAAATTCTTACTGCTGACACTTTGCGGTATGGAAGTAGGATTAGCTTTCTTGATTTTACTCCAAACATGTCCATCCCCTCTCCTGTGCTTCCAATTCCACATTTTCAATTCAACAAACATTTTTAAGCACCAGGTAAAGGTAATATACTAGGTGCAAAGGCTGTACTGTATATATGTTCAGAGGCATTTACTAATCAACTGAGTTTCAGAAACTACTTTTGATTCGGGTCCTGCCCCTGACACTTTGCAGCTTTGTAAAATTTTGTGTCCTTAATCTCTATGGATCTTAGCTTTCTTTTTTGTAAAATGGGGACAGTAACACCTGTAGTATCTTATTTCATAAGGCAGTTATGTGGCTTCGAAGAGATAATGCATGTAAAGTGCTTTGCAAATCTTTAAGTGCTGTTTAGGTGCTCGCTATAACACTGAATTATATTGTTAATAGATTCTTTTTCCTCCCTTTCCCCCCAAATCTAGCCAGTTCCAATGGAAAATCCCTATAAAGAACCAAACAAAAAATGTATCTTGTGTGGAAAAACTGTAGATTATAAGAATGTACA
Organism: Notamacropus eugenii; assembly: GCF_028372415.1. Taxonomy (NCBI): domain Eukaryota; kingdom Metazoa; phylum Chordata; class Mammalia; order Diprotodontia; family Macropodidae; genus Notamacropus; species Notamacropus eugenii. The sequence goes on from NC_092878.1 coordinate 143,306,047, forward strand.
GGTGAGACTTAAATTTATTATTTGAAATGTTTGAATATGGGATTTTGCTTTCTGATAAAGAGAATGTAATACTTTTAAAAATGGGAGCTTAGTGCTAAAATTCTTAGTATGAGGACATAAAAGGTGCTTATACTGGCAGTATAAGTTCATTTAATTTGAATTAAGTCAAATTATAGTGTTCATCCAAATAAGTAGGCAAAAATGGCTTCTTAACAGATGTCCATGTGTTTGACTCATAAGTATTATATACTAGAGAGCATGTATTTATTTCTAAACAAGTTTATTTCCTGGCATATAGCTGATTAGAATGAACAAATTATAAAAGGTGGCAGAACAGCTAGCAAGAAAGGTAAGCTAATAGTAAGGGAAGAAAAAAACACTATAAAATGCAGACACAAGAACTCAGTCTACTAGTATAAAGTGCTCTCCCCATCTTTCCCCTTCAAGTAATTGATATTCACTGAATAGTGATGGATCATTGCATAAACTTATGTTTAGTATTTTCTGTTTAACAAGACAGAAGCATAAAGTATGCATTTTGATTCCTTTTCCATTAATACCCTTAAATAGCACCACCCTTGTGACAGAAAACATTTGAGCAAAACCAGTAGTCTGATAGTGTATATACATACCACACGTCTATAATTCCCCACCTCTCAACTAAACAAGTTTGTTTCACCATGAGTTCTTTAGATTTGAGATTAAAGATAACCATGCAAAAGGAAAACTTTTTTAATACTTAGTACTTAAAAAGGGATAAACATAAGTTACTTTTTTCCCTGATGATACTAAGATATGTATATATAATCTAATTTTTAATTGGAAATTTCATAAGAATATTTAAAAATTTGGGCCCATGCTATTAATAAATGGGCTTAGTATTTCTTAAAGATATTCATGTCCCCTCCAAAAATAATGTAAGTATGTGGTTATATCAGACCTTATAGTTTAGTAGTGGACATATCAGTGAATTTAAAAATCACCAGGCCCTGGGCTGAAGTTTTGATACTAGTTCTTTTGCTAGGACACTCAGCACTTCGGGCCTGTTTCCCTGTCTTTAAAATGGGAATGACAGTTAGACCCATCTGAAAAGACTGTTGTAAGGCAACTTTTTCACCATATAAATGTGAATTGGTATTATAGAAATAAAAAAAAAAAGACTGACTTTGTAAAAGTTGCTTATTAACTTTGATTACTAATTTTGGTTTTCGTTTATAAAAATATCAACAGCTTTTGTCCCAGTTTATTTCTCCATTCACTGGATGTATTTATGGAAGACACATAACAGGTATTTATGTTAAAACATATTTGTATTTTAATGTATAAAATCATTTGAAACCAAAGTTAGTTACATCTTTACGAAAATTAGCTTGTTTTCTGTTGACTAGATGTTATAAGTGAGGCAAAATAGTTAAATTTTAGACACATTAGGCTTAGCTATTTTAGTGCAACTCTCCAAAAGCATTATGTTCAAGGATAAGGCTTGACAGGGTGTTTTGAAATCAAGTAGTTTTTCTTTTGAAGCAAAGTTACTTGTTTAGAAGTGTAATCATCCTAAGAATTTTAAATAAGCATTAACATCTTATACCTGGAGTGGAATTAATGGAAACATTTTTCATTCATAGGCTTATGTGGGAAAAAACAGAAAGAGATCACAAGGGCCATTAAGCGGGCTCAGATAATGGGTAAGTTGGTGAATATTTATTATCCAAGGTTTCGCCCATTATATAGCTTACTATGTGTTTCTGGGTACATTTTGCTTTAATGTGACACTGCAGCCAATACCCAAATCCCTCATAACTTTTCTCCTAAGAATTAAGCAGAACAGCTTGATTGCAACTATGAGTGTATCATTTCACCCTTTTATAGTTAATAGGAGGTATGCTCTAATTTTGTGTAATGATGCTGCTCTGGAGGGCTGTCTTTACTTATGTTGTGCTTGGCGTGTGTTCTTGTTCTGCTTTCTTCACTCTGGCTCACTTAAATAATTTGTCTTGCTGTGTTCTTATGGCATGGTGATACTGCATTACGCTCATGTATCACAGCTCTTTTAGTCCCCCAGCTTCTGGTTATTTTAAAAAATTATGCTATGAATGTTGTTCACATAATAACCTTTTCTGACTTTCATTGACCTCCTTGGGATATAGTCCCAGGGGAGGATTTCTGGTTCAAAGAAAGTGAAGAATCAAGTCACTTTTCTTACGTAATTCCAAAAATTCATAGAAACACTTGAACAGTCCTACCAGCAGTGAGGTAAGAAGACTTGTCTTCTAACAGGTTCCCATCCAACACTAAATTTCATCATTTTCTGCTGGGTTTTATTTGTAGTGATAATTTGAGTATTTTAATATACTTCTCTCCTTAGTTTGCACTGCTTCCTGTGCAGATGCTTATCTTCTCTGACCACTAGTCTACTGAGGAATGGCTCTTAGTTTGTCTCAGTTTGCTCTTATATAAGCTTTTATTGTACGTTTAATATTTTTCTAATTTTAGCTTTCTTGACTCATTTCTCCAAATTATAGTAAAAATTTTAAATTATCTTTTTGTAGGATTTATGCCAGTTACTTACAAGGATCCTGCATATCTGAAAGATCCCAAAATTTGTAACATCAAATACTGAGAATAAAGCTACTACCAATTAAATTTATTTGACAGATATGTGTGCTATCAACTGTGATTTAGTTTTAAAAACATCAGCCTGCATGTCAGAGGACGTGGTCTATTTCTATGATAGGTTCTCTGGGCCTCAGTTTTCTCATCTGTAAAATGAGGCTGGAAAAGATGGTCTCTAAGGAGCCATACAGCTCTTATATCTGATTTTGAATAACTGACTTTCACCCTCTTGTGGTAGAAAGTAAAAAAAAAAACAAAAAACTCAGCTGAACTCTATCTGACATTATCATTCAGTTGTTATAGAGCTGACCATGGGTTCTTTGTTCTACCAGCAGACCTCTTCCTTTTAGCCTGTGGTAGAGAGAGTGAGGGAGGTGATATCACTTATAGTAAATCAAAGATGGGTTTGTTTTTAAACCACACCCTTGAGAATTTTAACTGAAACATCACTTGTTCAAACAATGGGAGGGACTTAAGAGACAAGTACTGTTCATTCTTTCAGCAGCCATTTATTAAGTACCTGTTAAGTGACAGGTAACCACAAAAAAATGTTTGCCACTTAGGAACCTCAGTTTATAGTGGTGAGAAAAGGATGTGTATGAAGACACAGAAGGTGGGAGGGAAAATTTCATGATTGGGGTCTAGTTCAGACTTTAAGAATGACCAATCTGATAGCTGATTAGGCACAAGAAAATGTATCCAGTGAAAACTTGAGTAGTTCTGAAATTTAACTTCTTAGTATGGCCTTTATTTGACCAAATTTAAAAAGAAAGCTTCAGGTTTTATGATGAATTTTTACAGAAATATTTGATCCACAAAGTGGATTAGTTTCAGTAAAAGCTTTTATTTACAAAAACTAAGCACTTGGAAAATGACTAATAATTTTTGCCATACTCCTAGAGTACTATAATAAAAATGTCGTCACATTCCTAAATTTAACAAGTTTCCAAAATATTTTATATGAAGCAATACTTTAGAAAATTACTAGAACTTATCCAATTAGTATCTTAAAACACAGTAAACTTTTTTTCCTCTGTTGCCTTTTGGTCAGTTGGTACAATCAAAAAAATTGCATGAAAGGTTCAGAAAGTTGGTGACTCTGGATATTCAATATTTTCCTTCAATTTCTCAGCATCGTCATCTGTTTCTGTACTGCTGGTCAGTTCTCTTTCCTGATCATTGTTTTCATGATCTCTTTTAAGAGACTGACTATGAATCTGTAACAGTCGTGCTTTCTTGACTGGTCTTTGGTTCTCTAAGTCAAGAGATTTACGCTTAACTCCATACCTTGTTTCATCATCTTCTGGAAAATCAGGGCTTTCTAGCATCAGAGTTAATTCACTTACCAGGTGGAGTTTATGGTCAATATTACAGCAGTTTCTAGAAATCTGCTTGCCTTTCAAACAAACAATACATGAATGAAGAAATCCACTATTTGGGAAAAATGTTCGTAAAGCTTGACAGAGAAGAACATTCTCTTCTGTTTCCAGGTCACGGCTTCTTACTGCTAAATCAAAAAATACAATTTATTGCTCAGCATTACGTAAAAGTATTGACATGGAATGTGAGGGTCTAGGGTAGGGGTGGGTAACCTGCAACCTTCTAGATCTTTGCATGCAGCCTTTTGACTAGTCCATCTTCTACAGAATCCTTTAATTAAGGGAATTTGTTCTGTGAAGTTTGGATTCAGTCAAGGGGCCACACTTCAGCACTAGAGAGCCACATGTGGCCTCAAGGTTGCAGGTCCCCACCCCAGGGCCTTTTATGGCTTATTTTATTGAAGAGTCTAATTTTAAAATTTTACCCAAAATGATACTTTTTCTTAGAATATTCAGCAAGCTTGGTTTATATCTGCCAAAGCTGACTTCTTGAACCCAAACTGAAACAAGGGTCCTTTCCATTTAGCAAAACCTCCCCATCCGCTGTGTGCTACGGACCAGACTGCTGATTAAATCAATCTTGTTAAACTGAGGTTAAGTGAACTCAAGTTTGACACCATCATAAACAGTAGCATGTGTACTTCATTCTGGTTATGGTCATGACAGGCATCCAAAGCCACCACGTTCTGAGACTATTTTCTTTGTAAAATATGGAGTGCTTGGGCTGCTTTTGAAGTAACAGCTTTGTCAATCTGAAAGTGCTATTATGGATATCCTTGAATGGCAGCTGTATAGGAATCAAATGATAAGCAATAAGAACATTAACTTTTCTTTTTACCTGATACTAGCGTCTTTGTTTTCTTCTTTGCTGCAAGTTCTTCTTTTAGTCTATCTATATCCTTTATTAATTTTTCTACTAATTGCTCACTCTCTAATACTTGAGTGCTTATTTCCTATAAAAGAAAATTAGTTTAATTATACAGACAACGTTCCAATTCATAGTACGTTAGTAAACCATACTTAATAAGAGGAATTCTACTGGACAGAATAGGGCAACATCACACACTTTCTGAACTGTATCACACACTAAACTATTGCATTTCTGCAAGTGCAATTTTTTTCTTTAACAACAATGTAGCTAATTAAAGTAGGAGATGGGGAAGCTTAATATCCTTCCCAAAATTACTACCTTAATTCAAGTTTATAGGTTGAAGAATTTATTAAAATAAACTTTCTGAATTTAAAAATAATCAATGCATAGCATGTATAATGTTAAATTTTTGTTTATGATAAATTTAATAATAAACTTGTTGATCTTTAAAAAATTTGTACACTGTATTTTTTATAGGTAATATCACTAGGCAAAATCTAACTTTAGAAATCCTAAATGTGTAGAGCTGTCATGATTTCTAAATCTTGAAACAATCCTTAAAAATTTGAGTTAATTACCCTTAATTCTTCTTGTACAGTAGCATATAGTTCACTTATCTTCTGTACCTCTTTTAATGTTCCATCTTCATTAAAAAATTCTGACCTATTGGTGAAAGATAAAATAGTTCCTTGTACATTTATATATTTCAAAACTTACAATTATAGTTCATCTGTAAAATGAAGATTTGGTGGAAGGCTCCTGAACACACATTCTATGAGTCTGTAGTAAAGAGGAAGAGTACTATTTTTTTTTTTAAGGGAGAAATAGGGGAGGTGAGATATGTCATAGGGTCAAAAATAGCTTTTTGTTTTTTAGGATAAGGTAAATCTGACATGTTTATAAGTAAATGAGTCAAGAGAGTCTTAATTTTTAAAAGGGGGGAGGGGCAGAGCCAAGATGGCAGAGTGAAAGCACGGACTCACCTGAGCTCTTCCACAGACTCCTTGAGATACATCTAAAAAAATGAATCTGAACAAATTTTAGCATGGCAAATTTCCAGCCCAGAAAAGCCTGGAAGGTTTACACGAAGAATCTGTTGCATGGGGCTGGGGGAGTGTAGAGCGTGTGCTGCACCACTGCAGACTCAGCCATAGTGGAGCCAAACAGCCCCAGGTAGACTGAATCAGAAATGGCGGTATAGATTCTCAAGCCTCTCAGCAGAATAAGAGAAAAGCGCAGGGTCCATGGCAGAAGCTGCAGTCACTCCTGGGGCAATTAACCCACAGGTTAAATGTTTGAAAGCCACCTATGTGAACTTCCAGGCGCCAACATGGCAGTGTAAACTGTAAATACTCTCACCCTCCCCTTGTTGACCTAGAAAAATCCAGAGAATACTGCCCCAGGAAAAATCCCGGAATAGTGGAGCCAGCAGGAGGGGGACCTCTTGCTGTGACTGAAGGGGACCAGTACAGGACCGCAAGCATCCCAGCAAGCACCACTTTAGTGGACCAGCAGAAGAGCCTGAGCCCTGGGGGATAAACAACAACACCAGGACCCCAGGTGCCTTAGAACAGCCAGGGAATTGAGCAGACATCAGCACAGACAGGGTTCACAAGCTGCTGAGCCTGCCTGTGCTCTAATGCAGACCTAGGGGAGGAGTCGTCTTTCTACACCCAAGCCCATCCCTCCCCCACACCTCACACCAGAAACTTCAGTGTAACCCTAGGGAAACTCAGACTTCACCTGGCCTCAGGGTTGCCACACACCTACCAGCTCAGCACCAGGTAACTGAAAGAACCAGAAGCCATAACCCACAAAGCCAGAAACCAGGCCCAAATTCCCAGCATAAGAAATGTGGGACAGACCCCCCTGTGCCCCCAGAAGAAGAGGTCCATTTTAAAAGCCAGGAAAAAAGCAATCACCATGAGCAAGAATCAAATCGGAAAAGCCAAGACATAGACTCTATGAGGACAGGGAAGATCAAAATACAAATTCAGAAGAGGACAGCACTGACCAATATACCCACATCTGAAACCTCAAAAGGGAGTATGAACTGGTCTCAAGCCCAAAGAGCATTCTTGGAAGAGGTCCAGAAGGATTTTAAAAGCCAAATTAGAGAGGTAGAAGAAAAATTGTCCAATGATTTTAAAAAATATCATTGACAAAATGAAAAAATTCACTGAAAAGAACAGCTCCTTAAAAAATAAGGTTGGCCAAATGGATAAGGAGGTACAAAACTTAACTGGGAAAATTAGACAAAGGAAAATTAAGTACAAAAGCTAACTGAAACAAACAATTCTTTAAAAATTAGAATTGGGCAAGTAGAAGCCAATGACTCCACAAAGCATCAAGAATCAGTCAAACAAATCTAAAGAATGAAAAAAATAGAAGAAAATGTAAAATGTCTCATTGGAAAAACAAGTGACCTGGAAAATAGATCCAGGAGAGAAAAATCTAAGTATTATTGGTCTACTGGAAATCCATGATGGAAAAAAAAGAGCCTGAAGGATATCTTCCAAGAAATTACCAAGGAAAACTGCCCTGAGGTCCAAGATCCAGAGGGCAAAATAGTAACTGAAAGAATCCACCAGTCATCTCTTGAAAGAGATCCCAAATTGAAAACACCAAGGAATATTGTTGCCAAATTCCATCAGGTCAAGGAGAAAATACTGCAAGCAGCCCGAAAAAAACAATTCACATATTGAGGAACTACAGTCAAGATCACACTGGATCTTGTCACTTCCACATTAAAAGATCAAAGGGACTGGAAAATGATACTCTGTAAGGCAAAGGAGCTGGGACTACAAGGATAAATTACCCAGCAAAAAAATGAGCATAATTTTTCAGGCAAGGAGATGGACATTCAATGAAATAAGGGATTTCCAGACCTTCCTGATGGAAAGGCCAGAGCTCAATAGAAAATCTGATCTTCAAACACAAGATTCAGGAGAGGCATAAAAAGGTAAACTGGAAAAAAAAAATTATTATTCAATATGGGCAAACTGTTTATATCCCTATATGGGCAGATGGTACCTGTTAATCTTTAGAACTGTATATTTATTATGACATTTAAAAGGGATATACATAGAGGGAGTAGGTGTAAATTAACTGATGTGAAGATAAAAACGTAATTAAAGCGTGTGAAGGGATTGTAATGGGAGAAGAGGAAGGAGAAGGCAGAAAAGGGTAAATTACATCAAGTGAAGAGGCACAAAAACACAGTAGAGGCAGAGAAGGGAGGGAGATGAACATTGTTTGAGCTTTACTGTCATTGGATTTGGTTCAAGGAGGGAACAACTGTTAAGAATAGAAATCCAACTTGCCCTACAGGCAGTAGGAGAGGAAAGGGAAGAAAAGGGAGGAGGACTGACAGAAGGGAAGGAAGACTGAGGCAGGTGTAAAAAAGTAAAACTTTTTAAAAGTAGAGATGATCAATGATGGGACAAGGTCCTTGAGGAATGTTGGTAGGAAGAGTTAGATGGGATTGTGGAAAATTAGCAGACCTTTTAAAAAAGACCACCTCATTCTTTCAGATCTGAAGAGAAGGAAATAATGAAGACCAGGAAGCTCATACTGAATGGGCTTTTAACATATGGTAGGTAGTAAAGTCCTTTGGAAGGAAAAGAGAATGAAGGCAGAGCTGAGACAGAAAGGATAAGGTTTGGGACAGCGACTTGGGGAAGTATAGAATTCACAAGGCACAAGTATGACCATGTTATTACTTCCTTGACCAAAAAGATCCAGTAGTAAGTTGTGTCCCCCAACAGGGCCCCATATCCAACTTGGGAGATACCATGAGGCTCTTGATTCTTTACAAATACTTTTTGCATACTGTACGTATTTGTATTTCCTCATCCATGTATATGTTACTTTTCCACAAAAAAAGGGTAAGCTCCAAGGATGGTTTCATAGGCAATGAAAGAGGAATAGAAGGATTACCAAGAAGCCATGGGGACTTGACAAAAGTGAGACACAGCATATATTTGTAGTCAGACTATGCAGTCATGGTAGCTTTAAAATAAGTTCAAGTTTTGATCCTTTTTAATGATACAATTTTTTTAAAAGAAAATTAGTATATTTGAAATAGTTAAGGTGAAGAGTTAGTAGCTGAGGAACCGTCTTACCTATGTGCATGGACTGTTCGGTCAAAGGCAGTGGATGTACAGGAATTCAGCACAGTCTTATATCCCTGCAACTCTGACATACCTAAGTTGGTCACCACTAAAGGCACTTTATGGAAAACTCTGAAAAACATTTTTGATATTAATTTATAGCAAAGTTAAAAATGACAGTGACATCCTATTATCTTCATTTTCCATTCACAGCAGACCACCCTATACAAACAAGGTAGATAGGTATCCTCTATTATTTGTTCAAAAAAAATTCCAGTATTTTATTTACAACAGCACTGTCAAATATTTTAAATATAAAAAAACCTTGATGGTTCCTTTATATGGATTAATTAGGCAGAACCTATTTGGCTTAAGCTCTTTTCCATTAGTTTAAAAAAATACCAGCTATCAAGTCAGTACATTTGTGATAAAATCTTGATACGACATGGAAAAGCTATCTGTATAACATGAGGTAATATTACACTTATTAGTATCACTAAGGGAAGGAGAAATTTGTGATTTTCTTCCTAGTGATACAGGGATCACTATGATCCCTATGTTCAGGAAAATCCAAATATGAAAGGGAAAATCCATGCACTAAATGTTGTTACATCAACTTATACATTTGTCTAAAATATTTAAGAACTAAATATCAAAAAATCACAACATACTGAACTTTACTACCTGATCCAAACGTGTAACACTTACCCTTCTTGAGGTCTGTGTAATGCATGATCCAACCTATGAGTGGAACAGCTTTCTGTAGTTATGCTTGGTGTTAGTAACAGAAAAACAAGTCCTTGATTTGAAAGATGTTTTTGCAAATTTTTGTGAAGAATCCTCTCTCGAAATGTCATCACTTGGTCTGAATTACGTCTGAATTTGTACCATCCAATAACATTCTAAGGGGAGAAAAATCAAATATCTATTACTATCTAAAGCTGTACTACCACGAGACATAAATAAATGATAAAATATTCAATAATAGTGGTCAGCATTTAGATAAACTCTCCACAAGCTTAAGGATTTACATATATACATTTTGTACATTCTAAAAATGTAAATACTAGTTTGTACTTACAATATTCATGCGCACTTTACTAAAAAAAATTGAGAGAAAAGAAGTCCTAACTCAAGAGAACTTTACTATTTCTGTCCTGAAATCGGAACCTTTAATTAATGACATCATTTTTAAAAGATAAGATTATTGTAAAGGAGTGAAAAGATAAATTCTCTGACTAAAACCAGTTAACCAAAAATGTTAACTTATGTAGAGCTAATAAAGCAGAGAGGTGAGAGGCTCTGCCCTGGTCAGACCAGAAACATAGTATTCTGTTCACTTCTGGGACCACATTTCAGATACCTCACTGAAGGGTCCCCAGAGTAAGGCAATCAGGATGATGAAGGGTCTCAAATTCATGCCATATAAAGATTATTTGAGGGAACTTGGGATCTTTAGCCAGGACAAGGTAAGATTTAGCAGTGTACAGTCACCTTCATGTTTTAAAAGCTGTCCTCTGGAGAAAGGAGATTTGTTCTGCTTGGGCTCAAACTGATAGAATTAGGAGCAAGGAGTACAAGTTGAATGAGGTAAGAAAAAACTTCCTAAGGATTAGAGTTTTGCAAAAGTGGCATGGGTGTCCTTTGGAGGTTAGGGTAGATAAGGGGTAGTGAGGTTTCTTGCACTTGAGATAGTTAAGTAAAACCTTGGTAAGAACTTAAAGACCCTCTTTGAGAGGCCCCTCTCCTGCAGATGAGTAAAGAGGCCCAGAGAGGCCAAGTGACTTGCTCAAGGTCAACAGCTCAGAGGAAGAGTTTGAGCCAGATCCTCTGACTCTGGAGCCAGTGCCCTTCCCTCTTCAGCTGGAGAATGCCCTTTGAATTCTAGCCTAACTCTCAAATTCTACAGTAAAGGGTTTGTCACTGACATCTGTAAATCACTTTAGAATTTGCTCTTCTCATAAAAATCCTTCTCAGTACCATAGTCTATCTCCATTTGACAGATGAGGAAACAGGCTGAGAAAAACCCATGGACTTGTCTATAGCCCTCCAGGTCCTATACTGACTGTACTGCCTTTTTTAGCTCTTTTTTCCCCACCTACTTCAGAGGATAATATGAAGATGAAAAGCCATCTATGAAAGTTAATGTGACTATTACTCTTGTTAGAAGCCCAAAAAATAGAAAATTAAAGGAGTGAGTCACGGAGGTAAAACAAGTCCCAATACCTTTTTGCAGCATGGGATGACCTTCTTCAGCTCCTGCTCATTTACTTCACCTATTGAGTTATAAAAGCTAAAAAGAGGCAGATGAAAAAAAGATCCCTTTACAAAGAATTCCCTCAATGCAGTATCATATTGCACTTGGTCCTAACCAAAGTACCCCAATGCAAAGCAACAAGAATCTATGTGCCAGCAAAGTTAACAGGAATCACCATCTGCCTTGACATTCTACTGGACTGTACCATACCTCATGAGTCTACGTGACAAATGAGCCCTAAAATATATACAAAGCTATCTTCCAAAAAGTTTTCAAATAAAGTTACTTAATTCCTAGTCTACTAATTGTTATTCTTTTCTTTAAAAGCATATATCAAGAAAATTATTTTTAAAGTTATTATTGATAATTTGTTTTCACATCACATTCCCTATATTCCCCCTGTGATCCCCCAGTAAATCATCCCTGGCAACCAAATATAAAAAAAGAGGGGAAAAAAAATCCAATTCAACAAAAGTAACACATCAATTGAATCTGACAGTATATGCAGTATTTCACACCCATAGTCCACCACTTCGGCAGGGAGTTCAAAGCCCTCTATAACCTGATCCCAAGCCCAACTTTACCGTCAGCTTTTACCTTACACAGCACCATACACCCCTCCCTGTACTGCCCTCCCCTACCCTCTTTGGTCCAGTGGCTGTGGTCTCCTTGCTGTGAATAAAACTGAACAAAACACTCCATCTTCCAACTCCAGGCATTTTCACTGGCTGTCTTCCCATGCATGAAATGTTCTCTCTCCTCATCTCAGCCTCCTGGCCTCTTTCTAGCTAGAGTCCCATCTTCTACAGGAAGCTACTTCTGTTGATTATTTCCACTTTATTAGATTTCGAGCTCCTGGAGAGCAGAAACTTTTTTTCTTTCTTTGTATCCCTAGCACTGAGCACAGTGCCCAGCAATTAATAAATGTTTATTGACTGATATCCTTTTGGATGTTACATTAGAAATAAAAAAAATAAGTAATTTGACTATAAATTTTACTTGCCCAGCATACACAATATAGTACATGCAACATAAACATAACTTGCTTATTAGAAGTACATATTACCCTCAACATATGTTAGATTGTGAACCTATACAGAACAGCAAAAAACAGCTGAAATGACTGAAGGGAAACCTCATATACTTAAGGTCTCCAAACTCTCCTAGAGTAGTGCCAACTGACCACTGTGTCTCAATTACTCACAGCAAAATTTGTAGAGAAAGATATTTTGAAGGTCCCTGAGACAGAATGTGATAAGGCAAAGTGCTCCATAAAAATCTGAGGTCAAACAGGTGACACAAAAATTACTGGAACCAGCATTCTGTCCTATCATCAGCAGGTTCATACCAGTTTAAAAAATTAAAATTTGAAATCAATGATGGCTGCTCTCTGCTGAAAAGGGATGTTTAAACCAACAGTTATAGTCACTACTTTCTATCTCTAATTCCACAAATCTATGGGTGCCTTGTTATGACAACTCTGTTAGAAAACAAAGGAGACAAAAGGTGAGCAACTATCAAAGGAAGCATAGTGGGTGAGTAATGGAACTAGTTGGAAAGAGTAGAAGAACAGTTGAGCTAGTGAACTAAATTGGGTAAATTAGCAGGTAGTTGGAAAGACAAAAGGCAAATGTGCAGGTCAAGGAAAATGCAGCAGTTAAGTATTGTAAGGAATGTGAGTATTAAATAAGGAACCAGAGCAAGTTGAATGAGTAAATGAGCAACTTTCAGACATTAGAAAAAGCCTTTTCATTATAAGATAAAGTATAAGCTTTTTGAAGGCAGGGACTGTCATTATTTTATCTTTATATCCCCAGAGCAGTGCTTAGCACCTCATAGGTGCTTAATAAATTATTCCTTGCTTGCTTGACATAACCCAATCACAAACTACTGGTCAGCATTCCTCACATGTGGTAGCACTTACCTGAAAAGTTGATAGCATGGAATATACTTTTGTATGTCTGAAAGGAAAAGATGAGTATTTTTACATTAATCGAACTGAAATTCTTAACACTGCAGTAATGATTACAAATAATTTCCCAAATTTTCACTGAATTTCAGGAGGTTCTTTCTCTAATTTCATATTTTGGTAAAACAGCTGTTAGCATTAGGAATGTCTTTTACATTTTCTCTATACCTACATTCCATGGTGGTTTAATAAGTACTAAATTCTATGCATGTGTTGATGCTTAGGAACTATTTTTTATAATTATAATTAATAAATTCTAAGGAATAAATTACATACCTTGTAATTTAGATGTATTGATGCCTGGCAAAGTACACAGAGGACTGATCTCAAGGTCAAAAAAAAACTAGTACCACCTCAGGCACAATTTTGCCCATGTGATTCTTGGCACCTCATCGAACCTCTTGTGCCCCTGATAAATCTTTAATTCTCTAAGCTGCCAACTCATCAGGGGCTCAAATTGGTAGAGAGAATTTCCTCATGGGGAAAGTACCTCTAAATTTGCCAAATCACTAGTCCAACCCCCCCACCCCCAAGATGCATTAATTTTTTTCATTAAAGTAGAGGTTAACTATTTGAGCAGAAAAAACTCAAGAGATATGTAAAAACTAAGCTACCTTATTCCTTTGACAAAAGCCCAGTCAGGTCTCAGGAAAGGAGACAATTATAGGCGTTATCATCTCCTTAGACATGCATTTATGAGAAGTTAGTCCCAAATCTGTCATTTAATAGGTGTCTAACAACTCAATTTCTAAAAAATGGGAATATTTGTACTACATACCTCACAGCATTTTTTTTAAGGAAAAGGGTTTTGTAAATCCTTAATTACTATGTAAATGATGTTTATTTTTATTCACTGTTAAACATGTAATAAGAATGTACCATGTGCAGTTCACTTTTAGGTAGGTATTAGCAGAAGTATAACAATAAGCCACAACAGTCTATGTCCTCATGTTCTCCCCCTGGCTTCCATTTATGATCCTCAGGCAAGTCTAAGTGCAAACACATTGTATATGGCTATTAAAGCTATTTCGGCTGATGACAGCCTGTGATACAATGCTATACACGTGAGGAAAGCAGCCATCACCACAATTTACAACCTCAAAATAAGGAATAGGGAAAGTAAGCCCTTCTTGGATACTCAAACACTGTCCAACTTGTTATAATAAAATAATTTTAAAACCATTAGATCAAATCCCCAAACACTGTAGTAAGTCTAATACAATAGGGGGAAAATGGATTTTTAAAGGAATAGAGCACTACCAAGCTTTCATGAAGACAAAGACCAGAACTGAGTAGAAATTTTGAATTACAAAAGAATCAAGAGAAACAGAAAAAGGTAAATACAAGAGAGCAATATAAGATATTAAAAAAAGATGAAGTGTTTACAATCTAATAGAGATGATGTTTCCCCTCATAACTCTAATATCAGGAATCTAGAAGATGTCAGTAAGAAAGAGAGGTTGGTAGAAGTTTTAATATGATCTGAAAGAGACAAAAAGGGGGGTAAAAGGAAAACTCTGGGGGGGGGGGAGAATGGGATATAAAGGGTGAGGGAAAGTATATCACACAATCAAGATGCACAATTAGAAGGCTATACAAAAAAGGAGGAATGGGGGCAACAGGTAATACGTGAACCTCATTTCCATTACAACTGCTCAAATGAGGGAAGCATACACACAGTTTCACTCAATGGCAATGGGAGGGGAAAGGGAGAGAGGGAAATGAAAGAGAAGATAGATTGAAAGAGATTAAAAAACAACTAATCAGAGAGGGTGGACCATGTGCACAGGGCTCAAAAGAAAAGAAAGCAATCTGTGATTGGGTTCTTGAGAAGGGAAAGAGAAGAGGGGCAGGGAAACAGAAGCAGACTGCAGCACCTATATATTACTGGTACTGAGCACATACTTGCACAACCCTCTTCTTTATAAGGAGAGAACAGAAAACAAAGATAATACGATGGAGAAAAATACATAATTAATATAACTATGAATGTGAATGGGATGAACTCACCCACAAAATAGAAGATACCAAAATGGATTAGAAAGCAGAATCCAACAATATTTGTTACAAAAAACACACTTGAAAAAGTAATACAGAGTTAAAATAGGGAGGTGGAGCTAAATCTATCATGCCTCAGTTAAAGTTAAAAAAAAGGCAAGGTAACAATCATGATCCCAGACAAGGCAACAGCAAAATGGACTTGATTAAAGGAGATAAAGAGAAAAATAACATTTTGCTGAAAATTCATACAATGAATTAATATCAATACTGTAAAGACCAAATGGCATAATATTTTAATACATAAAAGTTAAGTGAGTTAAAGAGAAAAACAGACAATAAAACCCTAACGGTGGGGGACCAAAGTGTGTCCTTTTCAGACCCAGAGAAATATAATCAGATATAAGAAAGAAGCTGAAGACCTGAATACATTTCAGAAAAATTAAGATATGATAGAAGTTTGACAGTTTCTAAAAATGGGAACAGAAAGAACTCTACATATTTCATCATACATGACATTTTACAAAAATTAACCATGTATTATGTAGTTAAAAAAATACTTCACAAGAAGCAGAAAAATTAAACATCTTTTACAGACCACAATGCAATAAAAGAAATTATTTAAAATTAATTGAAGACTAAATAACTTAATCCTAAAAACCAAGTGACTCAATTCACAGAAACAACCAATAATTTCACTAAAATAATGACAATGGGACAATATACCAAGATTTGGGGGATGGGTGATTTTTAGGGGAAATTTTCTGTATCAACATTTTTATCATTAAAAGAGACAAAGAAAAGATCAATGAACTGGGCATGCAACTTTAAAAAAAAGAAAGAAAATCATCAAATTTAAAATTTCCAATTAAACACCAAAACTGAAATCCTGAAAATCAAAATAAGAAATAAACAAAATTGAAAGAAAAAACAGACTAATTACAAAAAACTTAGGTGGCTAAAGTTTATTTGTTTTTTTTTTTTTTTTGCAGGGGAAGGAGGGAGTTGAGGGAAACGGATGAACCATTTGCTAATTTGGTTAAAAAGAAAAACTCAATGTCAAAAATTTAAAAGGCGAATTCACAACCAAGCATTTAACCCAAATTTATGCCAAATAAAACTAATATCCAAATGAAATGGACTAATATTTATAAAAATATAAAAGATCCAGATCAACACAAGTAGTAGAGTACTTAAATTACCCATTTTTAGAAAAGGAAATTCAACATGACATAAATGAACTCAAAAAGAAAATAACTCTGAAAGACCAGATGGATTTAAAAGCAAATTCTATCAAACATTTAAAGAATAACTAATTTCACTATTGCATAAACTGTAGGAAAAATTAGGAAAAGGTATCCTATTAAATTCCCTGTGTGACACAAATCTGGTCTTGCTACCTTAACAGGGGAAAGTCAAAATGGAAAGAAAATGATGAAAAAATTTTAAACAAAAGACGAGGAAGGAGACTACAGCAACATATTTCAAAGGCTATGACCAGGATGGATTTTGACCAGGAAAGCAGGGCTGTTTCAGTATTATAAATAATGAGAACAGCAACAAAAATTATCCATACGCAAAGACAAAACTTTTTAACAAAATAAAACATTAGATAGTGTTAAAGACGCTATCGAAAATCAAGAGCTAGTATCATATGTAATGGGATAAACTAGAGTCTTTTCCTGAAAGATGAAGAATAAATCAAGGAGGGTCCACCATTTGACACGGTGCTGGAAATGCCAGCTACAGCAATAAGAGAGGGAGAAGAAAGTCTGAGAATAAGCACAGTCAAAAAGCAAAGAAAATGATTGCTTTCTGCATATCATATCATGGTTTACTTAAAGAACAGTGGGGATTCAACTAAGAAATTAACTGAAATCACTGAGAACTTCAGCAAGGTTATAGAATATAAACTAAGCCCACATAAATCATTAGCATTTTTATATGTTACCAATAAAGCCCAGCAGGAAGAGTCTGGAAAAGGAATTTCATTTAAATTAACTACAGAACATATAGAATGCATTCCACAATTCTCACTGTTCATTTTTCCTTAGTTTTTTCCTACTTTAGCAAAGCTCTACCTAATACTTTTAAATAAAGAATAAGGAATGCATTCATTTTATTTTCAATCTCCATTTTAAAATAAGTTTTTAAAAATTTATTTTACAAGAGCTTTTATCCTGATCGCTTTCAGGCCCGACACGTAGATAACACATGGTATACTCACCCATTGTATAAACAACTTCAACATCATTCAGTTGAGAGTCTGTAATGCTGTTCTTGGCTTCACCTTTCACTTCCCCGAGGAGAAAACCTTCCTACAGCGGTAGAAGAAGATGCAATATATGAAATAAACTAACATTTACTATGTCTTTACTAATTAATTCATTCCAAACCTCAGCATCTACAATATGCTAGGAACTAAAGAGGATACAAAAGAACACTTCACTCAGCCTAGTTGAAAAGGCAGTAATGAAACAAGTAACAGGAAATGGTAATGTCAAAATCAATGGTGCAGATAAGTATTATAAAAATTGTGATAAGGGGAAGATTAATATGAACTATATTACTAGGGACTATCCATTTCTTGCCTCCTAACCATGGGGGTGGTCCAGGGTAATGTCCTCAGCTCCCAAAGGTTCAAGAATGTTTTTATATGATGGTTCACGAATAGATACTTACCCAGCCCCTAATCTCTCTCAAATTGCAGTCCCACATCACCAACTGCCTTCCTGAACATCTTAGGTAACTCAAGCTCAATATATCCAAAACAAACCTCATTATCTTACCCTTTTACCTATCCTTTCTCCAAACTTCCCTATTTCTATTTTGAGAATACCACCAATCTTCCTATCAGTGAAGCCTGAAACTTGGGAATCATCAATGACCCTTTCTGCTACCCCTTAAATCTCTAATCTATGGCCCAGTCTTTTCAGTTCTATTTCAACATCTTTCCTATCCATATCCTTTTTCCCCTCATGTAGTCTCCACCCGATTTTGGATCTACATTATGCCTGGACTTTGGCATAACTTAATCAGCCTCTTCCCTGCTTTCACTTTTTTCCTAATCAATTCTCCACAACTGCCAAAATAATCTTCCCAAATCATGTCTAATTATGCTACTCTTTGCTTGAAAATCTGCAATGGTTTTCAAAATACCAACTCACCCTGGCATTTAAAGCCCTTTAGTCTTGCTCCAGCCTGACTTTCCAGATTTATGTCATACATATTTACCTAAATGGCCTACTCTATATTCCCTAAACATAATGTCCCATCTCCCACCCGCATGCCTATGAGCAAGCTATTTTCTATGCCTTTTAGAATGCTTAGCTTCCTTTCATACTTAGCTAAGGGACCATTTTCCTTATGAACTCCTGATTCCTCCAGTGACAGTTCCTTCCTCAAGTTACATTGTATTTATTTGGGTTTACATGTTGTATACCCCAGCAGAATGTAAGTTATTTGAAGGTGGGGCTTTTTTGTTGTCTTTGTAACTACCTAGCACTTAGCACAGTGCCCGAATATAGTAAATTTAGTGAATGAAGCAGGACCATAAGCTCAACCCTGAAGGTAGGACCTACTAGCATTTATCACTGCATCAAAAGATATACCTACCACGTTCCAGGCACTATGCTAAGTACTGAGGATACAAAGAAAAATAAAAAATAATCTTCTCAAGGAGTTCACAGTCTAATGGGTAAAGGGACATTCTTAGTAAAAGAAATTGTATGTGTTAGGGTTTGGAATCAGGAAAGTATGTTAGATTCAGAAGATAGTGACATACCTAGTCTGGTTAAAGGTGAAAGTTGTGTGGAAGGGTGGAAGGGTGAGCTTAAAATGTGGAGAGACCTGAATGCTGAAAGAAGCTGGAATTTTATTCTCTGCACGAGGATTCACTGGAGGTTATTGAGGCGTATCAATCAATAGGGGTTTAAAAAAAAACAAACCTCTGTCCATGCCCTTAAAGAGCAAATAAAGGTAAATTAAATACAGGAACTAGAAGCTGAGGGGTTAAGAAAGGCCTTCCACAGGAGATGTGATTGAGCTGAGCTTTGAAGAACATTAGGGATTCCGAGGCTGGTATAAAAGGAAATAGGGGACAACTGATAAAAAGGCATGAGAAGGAGACAGAATGTTTAGAGGAACAACAAGTGGGGCAGTTTGGCTGAAAATAGGTTGCATGAAGGGGAGTAACATAATAAATCTGAAAAAGGCAGGAGGAAATCAACGAAGAGTTTTTACTGCACATGTCAAAGTAAGGAGTTTGTTTTTGATTCTAAACCCCACCAGAAATTTTTGAGCATGAGTGTGTGGTGGTCACATTTGTCCTGGATGAATTAGAGTGGAGAAAGCCCTGGGTCAGGAAGACCAATCAGAAGGCTACTGTTGTATAAGTAGTTTAGCAGGAATATATTAAGGTCCTAAACTAGCTGATGGATGGAGGAAGATTCACTGACAAAAATTTTTTATGTATCTTTCATTTTAGAATCATTCATTTCTAGCCAAAGCTCTTCTCACCCACCTCCCCAGTAAGCTTCCACCTCTCCAATGGAAATGATCCCTTCTCTTGGACTAATTTTAATTGGTCATTATAATGAGATGTAAGACTATTGATTCTACATCCACATCATCTCTCACAAGACCTAGCGTATGATCAGATTTTTGAAGGGAGGAAGAGTAAATAGTAAAGAATGGAACGATGGGGTGCGCTTGACATAAGGATCGAAGTTAGAAGAAAAGGGGGTATGACAGGATTAAGTCAGTGTTTTAGGAGATTGTTACCTGGAATGGAAAAGGAAGATATGGTGTCTGAAGGTAAGCATAGTTTATGGAAGCCAATTGTTTTAAATGGGTTACAAGTTTTCTCACACCAGTACCTTTAAAAAAAAAAAATCAAGAAGATATGCATACTCCTGGGAATTTAAACATACATGTAGGTCTGTAATTGTGAGGATTGGAAGTTCAATTCTGTGTGGACGGTCTCGGGCGGGTAAAAGTGGGACTTCTAAATCTTAGAGCTAGACTTGGCATGTAATCTTATCTCTGTAAAAGGTCCAGTGTTTTACAACACTTAAATTGTTAGTTTTATGCTAAAGGATTTATTTTCTTCATTTCACAACATGCAAAAAGATAAAAAGAAAAAAGTTGTAGTGACCAAGAGAAATCCAACCTGCTTCACTTCCAGTCTCAAGTGTTCTGGGCTGCTTCCAAGAATAATCACCTCTTAGATGAAGACAACAGAAATGATACAGTGGAGAAATTTTTGAAAGACTGAGGAAAAGGCAAAGGTTGTTGTTTGTCCTTCCTTCTAACGGAGGACCAAGACATCAGGAAGGTGATGCCACAGTATGCAAGTGAACTGCGTTTAAGTCAGGCAGGGCTGTGCAAAGTCCCCAGCCTCACTTTCTCCTCCAGAACCATCTAGATCCAGGGACCACATATAGATCAGAGAGACTGGAGAGGGCCCCAGATGGGTAAGAAAAGGCAGTTTTCCAAAAAGAACGCTCCCAATCACCAAGAAGAGCAACACAAAGAAACTGAAAGTCCGTTTTACTCTCTTCAAACTGGCAAAGATGATAAAATCTGGATAATGAAGAATATGGGAGGGGCTGCAAGAAAACGTAAGACTGGTGAAGCTGGGAACTGATGGAGCTATTGTGGCAAGTAGTTTGGAATCACTAAGTTGTGACTCGGACCCGGAGCCACACTCTTAGTCCCCCCCCAAAAAAGGATGTAGTTCTCGTTATGGTGACAAAGAAACACACGAAGGGGGCGCCCCTCAAGTGGAGAAGGGCCCCAAGAATTCTGCTAAGCAGATACTGTGCTGTAAGAAGTGATGGGGGGTCTACGTGAACCGAGGCGGCGAAGCGGGAAGGGGCAGGGTAGGGTTCAGACCACACCAGCCCGTAAAGAAGACCGACCCTGGAGGGCGGCGCCCGTGCCTGGCGAGGAGGCCGGGACGGACGCCAGGCCCTCCGGACCGAGGGGCTTGGATGGACAGGTGTTTCTTTCTAATTTTATTTAATGTAGGGGCTTGGCAACGTTAGTAAAAGCCCACAGGAGGCTGTGGAAACAACGCCACCGACACTGCGGGCCGTGTCCAAGGGGAATGGGGGACCCCACTGCCCGGGGGCGCTCCGCCCCGCAGGCCCCGGCCCCCTTCCTGTTTAACGCCCCCGAGGCTCCGCACATTCGGACGCGGCCGGGGCTCGCTAGGGGAGGGCGGGGCCCGCGGTGTCCGAGGCCGCGCAGCCCTCGGTGCGGCTCCGTGCCCGGCACGCAGCAGGCCCTTCGTGCCCGGGGGAGGGGCAGAGGCGCGCGCGGTCCCGGCCTGGGGGAGCTCCCGCCCCTCCCCCCGCGCGCCGCTCGCTCCCGGCCGCGGCCGCGGGCCCCGGTGGCCTCACCATGTCGGCGTCGGAGTTCAGGTGCTGGAAAGCCAGGGAGCCGAACACAAAGCCCGAGATCATCGCCGACGTCCTCTCGCCCTCCATGCTGCCGTAGAGTCCCCGGCCTCCGACGGCCCGCCGCTCCGCGCGCGCGCCCCCTCCCCCGCCCGCCGCCTCGGTGGCTTCCGGGCGCCTGCGCGAGCCCGCGAGCCCAGACGGGGCCGGGAGCGCGCCGGCGGAGCGCGGCCTCGAGCGCCCTCTGCCGGCGGAGGCGGCTCCCCTTGGCGAGGGCCCTGCCCTCCCCCGCCGCGGGGTGGGGTGGAAGAGGCTGCTGAGGGTTATCCCCATCTTGCAGACGAGGAAAAGGCCGGAAACGACCCACAGGTTCAGCGCCCCGCCCCAGGGAGCGCTGCCCAAAGGAAAACCAAGGCCGGGGCCCACGTGAAAAGGCCCCCTTCCATCCCCGTGTGGCCGCTGAGCCCTTCCGAGGGTGGCCCGCGTGACCCCAAGCTATGCGCCGGCTCCGGCCACGTGCCGCGAGCACCCGCTCTAGGCCGCGAGCCCGGCGAGCCGAGGGAGACCCCTGTGGCCTAGGGGAGCGTCCAGAGGCCGGGAGAGAATCGGGGATGCGGCCCGCGTGCGGGCGGCCTGGGCGAAGACCCCTGCATCCGGCCCGCGTGCGGGCGGCCTGGGCGAAGACCCCTGCATCCGGCCCCCGTGCGGGCGGCCTGGGCGAAGACCCCTGCATCCGGCCCGCGTGCCCGCGGCCTGGGCGAAGACCCGTGAGCTCCGGCATGCGTTCGGCACGCGGTGAAAGAGCTGGTGCGGGCCGCTGCATATAACGAGGCCCAGAGCCAACCCAGGGACCGGCGGCGCTAATACAGTGCTGGGAACAAAGTCCGGAGCGGCTGTGAATGAAGCTGTTCAAGACTTTTATCCTAAAATCATCCTTTGGCACTTTAAATCACCCATTGCAATGGTCACTTGATCATCATCTGAAATAAAACTAATTTGAAAGTATTTCTGGATAAACTACATCCTGTTTATCCCTGACCTCATCGAGGAAACCCACGAGGAAACGTAGCTAAAGAACTTTAAAATTATTAAAACTGGTCAGTACCAGGTCCAAGATGAGAAGCAAATAGTTTATCAGCAAACTTAGCCTGCATCATGTATATATTTCTCAAGTTCTTATTCTGTTTAGGCAAGGTTATCTAACTTTTATTTCTAGCAAGACTTTGCTTTAATATTGATGTTTTTTCAAAGATTTTTCGCTACCCGTCAACTGTATTCTAGTTAGGTCAGCTAACATTCATTAAGCTCCCAGATTTTAAAGATCACTAGTGGAAAGCATGAATCTCAAGTTGAAGATTTAATTAAGTTAGATAAGTGTAAAGGCATTCCATTTAGTAAAATAATAAAGATAATGTGCTTCCTGGGAATACTTTACCAGAAAATATAATTCAACACATTAATTTGTCATTTATTGGATTATATTTTAGTAATTTTTGATTCAGTAGAACTTCTACTTGACCTTTACAAAAATACTTCTTGGTCAGACATCCAAATTTTAAATTATTGTGATTTATTCGAACTGTTTCACCTTATGAAGAACTAACTATGGATAGTTGGTGGGGGAAAAAAGGATCATTCAAGTGAAATTTTAAAACATGAAATTGGTTTCAACACTTTCTGGAATTTTGTAGATAATAACGTAGAATCAAACAATGTTCTAGAACCTGCAACTATACTGATGAGGTCTAGGGGAAGGGTACAGGATGGGTCAACCTCAGAAGAATTCAGCCACTCATGCCGTCTTTCAGTGAGAGTAGAAAGATTTTATTATAATACTGGTTGGGCAATCTTCGAAATTTGATGGGAGCAAAACTGATACATACAATGAAAGACTGTGGGAAGATCTGGATAGGATTAAGGAGTGTCAAGGAAACTAATTAATCAAGATAGGATAGTGTGGGCCAGATGCCTTGGGCAGAGGCCAGTGATCTGCACTATTGAAATCTATGGGAAAATTCAGGGACTGGGTCACTTTCAAAGATATGGTCTTTTCCTTTCAGGGGTCCAGAACAGATCCCATAACTTCATCAATACCATTATTGCAATCAGTAGTGCTGAAAAGGTTTCAGTTTAATAAATATAATTTGCACAAGAGTGAGAAATATTTAGTAGTAGACCAACCACATTTCAGACTTAATGACAATAAATTTATTGAGAAAAGGGAGTATTAGGATACAAATCCATTAGTCAGATCATATTGAATGGCAACTGCAGGTTGGCTATGGATACAAGAGTTCAAGAAAAATCAACAAAAGCATTCTGTAGAAACTTAAAGGTCCTGCATCATCCTAACTGTGGTTCCACAATATTTAAATTGTTTCTTTCTCACTGCTGGCAGTATTTTCTCTTTGACCTGATAATTTTGGAATTAAGCTACAATGTTTCTTGGAGTTTTCAATTTGAGATCTCTTTGAGGAGGTGATCAATGATTTCTTTCAATAACTATTTTACTCTCTGGTTCTAGGACCTCAGGGAAGTTTTCCTCAATTTCTTGAAAAAGTGCTGTCCAGGCTTTTTTTTTTCATCATGGCTTTCAAGTAGACCAATAATTTTAAAAGTCTCTTCTGGATCTAATTTCCAGGTCAGTTGTTTTACCAATGAGTTCTTTTATATTTTCTGTCATTGTTTTGTTTTTATTTGACTGATTTTTGACATCTCAAAGAGTCGTTAGCTTCCATTTGCCCAATTTTAAATTTTAACAAATTGTTTTCTTCAATTATGTTTTGTACCTCCTTTTCCATTTGGTCAATTCTACTTTTTAAGGAGTTGTTTTCTTCAGTTTACTTTCTTTCCCCATTTGACCAATATGCATTTAAATACTTTTTTTTTTTAACTTTGTTTAATTTTTATTGAGGTTTATTTTTTATGTTTTCTTTAGCATGGCTATTATGGATATGTTTTGCATGACTACACATGTATAAGTTACATTGAACTGTTTGCCTTCTCAATGGGGAAGGACAGGGAGGGTGGAGGGGAGAGAATTTGGAACTCAAAGTTTTAAAAATGAATGTTAAAAAAAAGTTTTTATGTATCCGGGGAAAATGAAAAAGAAAAAAGTGAACTTAAAGTCAGGACTTTGGAAGAAGTGCCTCCCTCCCTAGTCCCGACAGCTCTGAATCTCCCTAAGATATCGATTATTAATATTCTTTTCTCTTGTTCCCTCTTTTGACTTTATTGAGAGCTATTCCCAGTCATTCCTCATTCCTAGTGGTTCCATAGAGATTACTCAATGAATCACTAAGTGATATAAAAACACTTCATTAAGGGTTTCTAACCATGGGACTTATGCGAGGAGACAATGTGAAAGAAAAAAGGGAAAGACAGACAGTCTGCTTTGACAAAATCAAAGGGTGCATTCCCTTATGATAACAAGTTGAGAAAATCAAAGAGGACAAACTCCTTTTGATAAGTAGACCTTACAGATAAAAGGCGCAAAGGGAAAAAGTAAACAACAAAATAAAATTCATAGATATGTCTACATCTGTTCTCAGGAAACGTGATGCTGTCCTGTGGTTTGGGTGTGGTCTAAGAGCAGTTCTCCAGCTCAGGTCACTTGTAGAAAGTCTCTTCTGTGCTAAAATTTTCCTACAAAATTGATCTTAAGAAATTTAAATTTACTTTGCCAATAATCAGGTCAAATAATGAAAGTTAGCCCAAACTAACTTTATGTCTCTATTATTAGAAAATATTATCAGATACAAATATTAGAGCCTAATTTTTATACTTTGTATTTTTCACTCCCCAATTAGGAGGAGGAGATTCCACTAAGGAATTAATAACAGTATACTTTCTATAAGAAGATAGACTCTAATACAAAAATGAATTCATAAAAAAGTTGCCAGATTAACTTCAGTTGTAACAAAAGTTTCTGGGATAGGATACATAAATACATTGTGTAACCAATTTTAAAACAGTGCACATCAAGTAAGTTATACATAATAAAACATGTTCAGCTTCTCACCATGTTCAAATGAATAGTCCCTAACAAAAGTGGATGTCTCTTAAGGTATTTACATCATAAACTACAAACTATTCTTCTTCTGAGATAACCAATTGTACTGATATTCCTCTCCTTAACACAGAACAGAGACAGTTATGCTATTAACTAAATAACAGAATTATATCCTGGTTTCACAGATCTTTGCATCATTTGCCAATAGTTTCCATGTCAGTGTGAGAAATTAAAGGACCTTAACTTACATAGAAATATATAGCTCATAACAGACCTTGCACAGCCCTCCCTCACTCAAATCAAAGCTGGTCATCATCTCCCTGATTTCATGATCCTCTTCAAGAACAAAGAACACAACCTTTGAATAGTCTAAGCTGCCTGAATGGGGACCCAGCCAGTTGGGTAACTCAGCCCACCCTCTCCCTCTTCCTCTCCTTCTCCTCAAATGAGGGTAAATTTTGATGGCCAAAAGCTGCCTGGTTCGCTTGGGGTTTACTACCTAGATTTCTTTCTCAAAGACCAAACTTTAAATCCAATTCACTCTTAAGCTTAATTGGACAACGATAGGTCACTGCCCAAGCACTTTTTTGGGGTCTTCCTGGCACAGTGAATGTAAATAGTGACTCTCTTTTGGCCAGCAACCCTGAGGGTCTTCCCCTCCCAGTTTGATTTTTGTTTTTAATTATTAAAGGGGCTGTGCTTTGATTCACTTCTTAAAGAGCCCTATTCATTGAATAGGCGTTACCTCTCTCAAAATGAGAACCTGAAAAGACAACTCCAAAAGACTCATGATGGAAAATTCTGTCCACATCCAGAAAAAGAACTATGGAGTCTGAATGCAGATCAAAGCATTCTATTTACTCTTTTTTGTTTGTTTGTGTTTTCTTTCTGGTGGTTCCTCCAATTGGTTCTAATTCACATAACAAGACTAATGTGAAAATATGTATTACAGTGCTGAACTGGGGTCAGCAATACTGGAGCTCTTGGAGTGGGGGTATGGAGTCTGACCCCTGGAGAATGCCTGCTCACCTGGGCTTCTTTAAAGCACTGGAAGGTTTGGCTGCTGGAGGATGTCTGCCAGCCTGGAGCTGTGCCTTTTGGAGTTGTGGTTCCTGGAGTTGTGCTGAAATGCCTGGAGGTTTGGCTGCTGGAAGGTGACTGCCCACTGGTGCATGTGGTAGTTTTCCATGCTGGTGTGCCTGGTGTTGCTGCTTACCAGCTCCACCACCCTGGAGCTTATGATTTGCTGAGGAGGGGCTTGCTGAAACACCTCCGATCCTGTATTGTTGTTCCCCCTCTACCATTTCAGCACTTTGTCAAGAAAACCTCAAATGGGGTCATGAAGAGTCAGACAAGACTGAAATGACTGAACAAGATATATATAAATATATAGATATCTCCATAGGTTGATAGATATGTATGTATATGTATACACACATTATATATATGTGTACATATACATATATGTATGTATATACATGTGTATATGTATATATATATACATATATATATATCTTAAATGCAACACTGTTGTCAGGGAACTTTGATATAAAGTTTTCCCCCATTCTACCACTTTTCTTATTCTAGGTGCATTTATTTTGTTTTTGAAGAAATTTTTTCAGTTTCATATATTCAAATTTAGCAATTTTATCTTCTGTAATTTCCTTTAATCCCTTTTTGGTTGAGACTATATGTCCTACCCATATCTGTGAAAGATATTCTGCTTTAAATTCTAAGATTTTTACATGTACCATCTTCCCCTATAGGAAGGTAAACAGTTTAACCTTCAATTGAATTGAATCCCTTATGATCTCTCTTTCATATTTACCTTTTTATGCTTCCTTTTGAGTCTTGTTTGAAAGTCAAAATTTCTATTTACCTCTGTTCTTGCTTGAAAGTCCTCTGTTTGATTAAATCTCCATTTTTCTCCTTGAAGGACTATACTCAGTTTTGCTCAGTAGGTCATTCTTGGTTGTAATTCTAGCTGCATTGCCCTCTGGAGCATCACATTCCCACTGCTCCACTCCTTTAGCTGGAAGCTGCTAAATCTTGTATGATCCTGACTGTGGCTCCACAATATCGGAATTGTTTCTTTCTCGAAATTTGCAATAAGTTTCTCTGGAATTTGGCTATAATATTCCTGAAAGTTTTCATTTTAGGTTCTCTTTCAGGAGGTGAGCAATGGATTCTTTCAATGCCTATTTACCCTCTAGGATTCTAGGTTCTAGGACATCAGGGTAGCTTTCTTTGATGATTTCATTAACTGTGATGTCTAAGCTCTTTTTTTTTTTTTGTAAATCATGGCTTTCAGATAGTCCAGTAATTCTTAAACTATTTATCTTTGATCTATTTCCAGTTGTTTTCCCAAGGAGATATTTCACTTTTCTATTTTTTTTTAATTTTTTGACTTTGTTTTATTGTTTTTTAACGTTCCACAGAATCATTAGCTTCCACTTGTCTAATTCAAATTTTTAAGGAATTATTTTCTCCAGCGAGCTTTTTTCCCTTTTATTTCCATTTGGCCAATCCTGCTTTTTTAAGGAGTTCTTCCTTTCAGTAGACTTTTTGCCTTTTACTAGTTGGTCTATTCTGTTTTCTAAGGTATTTTTTCTTCAGTATTTTTGGGTGTGTGTTTCCTTTAGCAAATTGTGGATTCTTCTTTCATGATTTTCTTGTATCACTGTCATCTCTTTTCTCAATTTTTCTTGTACCTCTTCTATTTGATTTTTAAAATCCCTTTAGAGTTGTTCTAGGACTTCTTTTGGGGCCAGAGATCAATTTACATTTTTCTTTGAGGCTTTGAATGTAGTTGTTTTGACTTTTTTGTCTTCTTCTGAGTGTGTGTTTTGACCTTTACTGTCACCATAGTAACTTTCTATCGTCAGGTCCTCTTTTTTTTGTTGTTTGATCATTTTTTCTAGCCTATTTCTTGACTTTTCATGTTATGTTAAAATTGGGCTCACTAGAGGGGACACTGTCTCAAGCTTCAGCTTCTTTGTGCCAAGCTAGTTCTGGGGGTTTGAAAGTTTTCGGTCCTTCCAAGGGGTATGATCTAAGGAGAGGTGTGGTCACTGCTCTACTGGTCAGTGCTCTGGCCTGTGAGTGGCCACAAGTACTCTTCCACCCTGGCACTATGACCAAGGTCATTACTCCCCTGCAGTGCATGCTTTACTATTTCTCCTCACCCTGGGACTGCGATCAAGAACCATGTAAGGGCAATGCAACAGAGTCCTGCATCCAGTACCAGCAGAGGGACTCCTGTAATCCCCTTCTGACCAGTTGTTTGACCCCACTTTACGGTCTGTGGACTAAGAGCTTTGGAAACTACTGCTGATTCAGTCTCTGCTGCTGGCTTGCCAGGGTGCAGCCTGTGCTCTACTCTCATCTCTGTGATATAGATTTTTCTTGCTGACATTCTAAGTTGTCTTGTGCTAGAAAATTGTTTCACACTGTCCTTTTGTTGGTTTTGCTACTCCAGAATTCATTTTGAGTTATTTTTTTATACTTGTTTGGAAGGGAATTTGAGAGAGCTCTGGTGAATCCCTACCTTTACTCTGCCATGTTGGTTCTGTACCTCACCTCCTATATTTTTTATCAGATGCCAAAATAAAATAGAAGTGGAAGTAGAGAGGTTAACATCTTTTATAAAAGTTAGCTGTCTTAGTTGCAATTGGTGGAACATTTTTTTTCTTGTCATGTTTGTTGATTTTTTTTTTTTGGTCTTTTATAATCCGTTCCCTCCATGCACTTTACAATCCTGTCAAACTAGCTTTCTTGCTATTTTCCACCCATAATATTTCATCTCCCTCATCTTTGTGCCTTTGCAAGTGCATTTCCTCTTTAACTGTCTCTCTTAGAATCTCTGATTTGTTTCAAAGCTCAGTTTAAAAGTTATCTCATACATATATCTTTTTCTGATACCAACTACTAGTGTCTTCCTACCTCAATTACCTTGTAAATTCTTGTGTATATATTTTTGTAATGAGGGATTGGTGCATACACAGACCTCACCTCCATGGAAATTTCTGGGAAACCTGCTTTCTAGAGATATGAAAACTGGCACATATGTGAAATTTGACCTACCTTTTCCCATTGACTGCATATGAACTGTGTCTTTAAAACTGCCTAATTGATTTCTGGAATTCTTGAAAGAATTCTATTCCATTTTAGGTCCATTCCCCCTGCTCCCTTCCTTTAGAATTATACTTAGCTTTGCAGGCTAGTTATTTTTGGTTGTAAACCTATATCTCTTGCCCTTTGAAAAATTTCATCCCAAGATTTCCTCTTATTTATAGTAGAAGCCTCCAGTTCTTGTGTGATCCTGACTATGGCTCCTCAAACTACTTCTTTCTGGATGTTTATAATATTTTTTCTTTGATGTGGGAGCTCTGTATTATGGTTATAGAATTCCTGGGACTTTTCTTTTTGTGTTTTCTTTCAGGAGGTCATCACTGAATTCTTGCCCTCCTTATTTTGTTTTCTGGTTTTAATTAATCTAGGCATTTTTAATTTATGATTTCTTGAAACATACTGTCTGGATCTTTTTTAAAAAAATGATTTTTTGTGGAGTCCAAAGATTTTTATATAATCTCTCCTTTACTTGTTTTAAACATTATGTATTTTTGAAAGCCATCAAATTACATTTTCTTCATTTAATTTTGGGGGGCTTATATTTCTTGCTATCTTGTATAGTAACTGATTTCTGTCTGGTTTGTTTCAGTTTTTAAGGAATTCATTACTTGAGTAAGGTTTGCTATTTTTCCTTCTGAACTCTTCTTCCCATTCTTTAGTCCACAGCTTTTATTTAATTTGTAAAAATCATTTGATTAATTTTTCTAAATATTCAGGTAGTACTTGTGGAATAGCCATGATTTTCCTTTGAATCTCCGCTTTTAGTCTTTATGGAATTAATCACTTCTGTTTGGGCATCTCTAGACCTACAATCATTTTTAATACTTTTCAGCCTTAATTCCTGAATTGGAGTTTTATACTAAGGTCAAGATCTGTTTCTTCCTATATTTTGGTGAGTGGGTGGGTAGTGGTAGTCCACCCTGCTGGGTCTTCCTCTGGGTCTTCTGTTCTTGTGCTGACCTCTGTATCCTGAGTACCTCTGTATCCAAGGCCCAAAGGGCCTTGGAGGTTCAGAGTACTGGATCTTCAGAGGCCTCTCTGTTATTTTAGGATAGGACCTAGGAACTTCAGGGTTGTTCCACTCTGAGTGTACCTGCACCTTGCCTTATGGCTGATAGTACTCAGGGCTTTCCTGATCCTCACCCTGGGACTTTCTGACCATCCTGGGGCTTTCTGATGAGACCCCCTCTGCTCCTGCTGCCTCCACATAAAGATCAGGACTAGCTTTGTACATGGTCCCCTTTCTGATCGCACATGGGTTTTTCTCTTATAGTTCTGGAATAGAAGATGTTGCTGTATTTTCTCACTGGATTTCTTGATTATCATTCAGTCCAATGAACATTTCAGGTTTTTGCTGGAAAAAGTGTGGGGGAGTTGATATATCTGCCTCTGTTCAGGCAGCCGTCTTAGACAGAATCCCTCTCTTTCTCTTCTCTTTTTAAAAAGAAATGATGTGACCTTTTGTACTCAGGTCATGTCTACCTTTTCAGCATATATGGGATATAGGATAAGATATTCTAAACTTTATTTCTGTTAAAATGATTTTCAGTTTTCCCAAGGGTTCATGTATAAAAAAAAAAAGGTCCTTATCCTTAAGACATATTTTATAGAAATCAGAGGTAGCATTCTCCATCACCTATTTCATATTTGAAGCTTTCAACCTTTCCTTACTAGGAATTCTGGGTCTATGATGGCTGAAGACAAGGAGAAAGGAAACTGACCATTCCCAGAAGGCATCCAATAGAGGCTCACCCAGAGGGCATCCAATAGAGGCTCACCCAGAGGGCATCCAGTAGAGGCTCACCCAGAGGGCAGGCTAGGAATTTAAGACATAGTCATAAAAAGGTGGGGAAGAGAGGGGGAGAAATTTCCTTTTCTTCTCTAGGACTTGATATAGGGGATTCTTGAAAGCTCTCCTTTCCCAAAGTCTTTGAATGGTACACTCTCCCAGTTGTTTCAAAAGCAATGAGGGTTCAGAAGCAGAATTAAAAGAATTAGGGACCAATTCATTTTGACTGGGGTTACTCAAACTAGAGGTTTTCTTTTCTTTTCTTTTAATTTAAATAGTATTTTATTTTTCCCCAATGACATATTAAGAAAATTTTTTAACATTCCTTTTTACAAGATTTTGAGTTCCAAATTTTTCTCCTTCCTTCCTTTCCCCTCTTTTGAAAACCAACTAGAGCTTTCGTTTATTTCACTTTTGTAAATGCATTTGTTTTGGTCAAATATCATTCATTTTGATTGACTTCTTTGGGTCATATTGAAAGGGGAAAAGCTGGAGAGACTAATTAGAATGGGAAAAATGAGCCAAGCAAAGTTGGAATTATTATTGGAATATCCTTATACCTAGATTTTAGATAGAAATCTGGTAAGCTCCAATAGGATGGAAAGACTAGGGGATGCAGGGACTGCTATCCTTCCTTCACATGTGCTGACGGCCAAAATACTGAGTACTCTTTGCTTATGTGTGGTGCAGTGAACTTATATAACAAGCTTTGACTGCCATCTGGTGGCTAGCACAAATAACTACTCAAAAGTACACCTTTACCTGCTACATGAAAGCATTAGTCCTGCCCCTGGAATTGAGTCCAGTAAGTTTAACATTGGTAGCTACTAAGCTCTGGTATCTTTTACGAAGTGTAAGAAAGCCTTCAAATATGGGTGCAGTGGAGTTGAAGCCACGATGGTGGATTATAGGCAGCCACCCAGCTGCATTCCTCTTTAAACAACTTAAAAATGCCTCAAATCAAATTTTGGATTTGTAGACCTAGCAAAAGGTTGGGGTGAGACATTATGGCCTAAGAAAATTTAAGAGGTTGGCAAGAGAAGTCTGTATGTAACACTGGGGTAGAGGCCTGTCCAGAGCCTACACACACAGCAGTGAGAACAGCCACAGCAGCAGCAGCTGCCAGGAGAGCTCCCAGCCCAGAAATGGTCAGGGGTGCTGACAACTGGTCAGAAAGAACTTACAGGGGACCCTTTACTATAACACTGGGTGCTGATTGGCAAGTGTATTGCCCATAAGCAGCTCTGGTTCACAGTTCCTGGGCAGAGATGAGTACTGGTGGTCAGTCACATGGGAACAGGGGATCTGGTCACAGTTCCAAAGCTGAGTGATAGAACTTGTGGCTTTAGGTACCTTCTTGGGTACAGATCAGAGTACAGACTAGGAGAACTCTGACTATACCTCTTCCAGGATGACGCTACCTTGGAAGTACTGAAAACTTGGTGATGAAAATAACACCTTAAAAAACAGAATTGTAAAAGGGGCACACAAATCCACCAAAGAGAACTTGAAAAGCAGAATTGGCCAAATGGAAAAAGAGGTATAAAAGCTCACTGAAGAAAATAATTCCCTAAAAATTAGAATTGGGCAAGTGGTAACTAATGACTCCAAGAGACATAACCCCCCCCTCCCCAAAAAAACCCCAATAACCCAATAGAACAAAATCAAAAGAATGAAAAAATTATGAAATAGTTCATTGAAAAAAACTGACCTAGAAAACAGATGGAAGAGTTAATATTTGATTCTAAATGCAAAGGGTATCGAGTGGAGTTTATTAAGTGGGGTTGAGGAGAGGGATAGGAGTTGAAATGGTCAGATCTGCATTTTAGGAAAAGAACTTGGACAACTTTGTGGAGAATTCAGTGAAGTATCCAGAGACATGAGGCAGGGAAACCTATCAGAAGACAGTCCTTTAATGAAATAGTCTAGCCCAGAGGTGAAGGGGCAGAGGACATAGAGAGATGGACTCTCAGTCAGGGAAGCCTGCATGCTAATTTTGCCCTTGATATATTACTGACTCTGGGCCAGTCACAACTTAGGATCATAGATTTAGAGACCCTGAAGTCCAACATCTCATTTTAAAGATGAAGAAATTCAGACTAATAGAAGTGACTTACCCTATGGACACACAACTGTCAGGAATAGGAAGGGCGATTTGAACTCACATGCTCCTGACTCCAGGCCCAGCATTTTATCCACTGTGTCTTGCAGCTACTCACTCCAAGACAACTCCATTACTCTAAATTGCATATATACATTGGTGGAGAGAATTTTTCTGTCTGGGAGCTCTCCACATTAAATGGAATGAAAGTTCCCCACCCACATAAAGTATGACCTGCATTGTTTGGTGGGAGCTTTTTGTTGTAAACAGCCTTCCTGTAGAGACTTTCCACAGGTTTCAACAACTGTGTTTTCTTCTAAGAAGCATTTCATTATAGCATATTTTATGTGTCTAATGGCTGTTTCTGGACCCCTCTGGCTTAAGAGTGATTATTAATAGTAACTCTTACTCTTTCCTTCACAGCTAGATTTACTTATATTTCTTTTTTTCTTTTGCTTATTAAAGGGGCTATTCCCTGATTACTTCTTAAAGAGAGGCCTATTCACTGAAGAGGCTGTACCTCACTCTAAGTGAGTACCTGAATAGGCTTTAGGTAAAAAAGGTCAAGGTCTCCCATTGCATCCTGGGCAATCTCTGGTCAGCCTAATGAATATCTGATCACTGGACCCAGATGGCTCAGGAGGAGAAAGTGATGCTGGTGATCAGTGCAAGTCATGTCATCATTTCTCTGATGTCATGGTCTTCTTCGAAAATGAAGAAGGAACACAACCACAATTTTGTGTCTATTTTAATTATATCTTGGCAACTTCACCTAATTTAGTTTTCTAAACTCTCCTCCTTTGCAAACTTCATTTCTAACTTGAATGATAAGAGAAACTAATTGTCTTGTTACTTTAGTCTAGGGAAACATTTGTTTTAAGAGACAAATGTAATTCTAGTCTTTGGGAAATCTGTCTCTCTCTGTCTCTCTCTCCCTCATCATACCGGGAGTAGAAACTTTTCTTGAAGTGCTAAAGCCTGCCTCTATAAGCTGAATTGCTTCACTGTCCCGAGATAACCACGTCTCCCTTCCTCTATGGAGTTTTCTGGCCATATTTCACTTTTCTCCTTGCCTATGGGCATTCCTTGCTCCCCAGAGCAGCTCCGGGAGCAATCAGGACCGTTTGCATTTGCAGCCCCATCCCAGGCTGTCTAAAGCATCTCGGGTGGATCAGGAGCCTGGGGTTGGGTGAGTGATGAGTCCGAGCCGGAGCTTAGCCCGAAGGGATCCATTAAATGGAAGGAACACCTAGCAGCCAGCGTCCCAGGACCTGGATTCAAGGCCTTCCTAGGTTTAGATCTCTGGGTGGAGCTCGTCGGATCCACTCCTGGGAATCCTGAGAGTTTAGGCTAACTGCCCGGGGTAGGGGTGCTGGGTATCCCCTCTGGGCGGTCAGTCTTTAACTTATGGCAGTGCCCAGGTCACCGAGCAAAGGGCACTGAGCGGCAGCCAGCGCGGCTGCCACTTGGAAAGTGGGCGAGGCTCCCCGGACAGTGGGCGAGGCTCCCCGGGGTGGGAGGAGGCCGAGGCGGGGCCAGGGGCGGGGCTCTCCCCGGCTGCCCCCGCCGCCCGCAGGGACGTCTCGCCAGAGGCTGGGCAGCCTTAGTCGCCCACCAGTGGGTAATTGGCCGAGCCGAGGGCGCGCCCGCACGTGCCTGCCTGCCCCCTGAGCCCCGGGGCTCCGTCCTCTGGTCGCCCAGCAGCTTCTCAGCGGCGGAGAGGAGGACGACGAGGACGACGAGGACGACGAGGACGAGGAGGAAGGAAATCGCAGCGGCCGAGCCTCTGTCCTTTCCTCCTTGGCTCGCTCCGGCGGGTGGCCGCGGGGAGTGCCCGCCGCCCCCGGGCCGGGCCGAGGCATGGAGGCTGCCGAGCTGGCCGTGCAGGTGCTGGGCACCTGGCTGGCGCTGGTGCTGAGCCTCATCCTGCTGCCCTCGGCGTTCGGCGTGTCGTTGGGCATCTCCGAGGCGTACCTCAAGATCCTGGTGAAGACTCTGGAGGTGAGTGCATGCGGGACCCCCCCGGGACCCCGCGTGATCGTGAATCCGCAGCCGCTGTGGAGGGCAGGGCAGAGCTCCGCCCGGGCCCGGCCGCCCCCTCCCGTTGTCTTTCCAGAGGTGACCCCAGAAGGACCTCGTGGTCCTTCCCCCGACTGTCCCCGGGCGGTGACCGCCGGGCACTGGCGCGCACTCACCTGGCCTGCTCTCAGTGCACTTGGCTGCGGGTCCGGTGCTAGTGCGGTTCCTCCTTTCCCTTCCTGTAAAACTGGTCTGAGATTGACCCGCTTGTGTCGGATTCCGGGATCCGTCCCGCTGCAAGCCGCAGTCACCTTCTCCCCGACATTCTTTCCCCCTTCGGGCCCCTCACTTCCTAGCAGCTTCCTTGGGTGGTTGGCTCCTACAGCCCTAAAGTAACTCGATCTCTGTGGAACGACCTCCTAAATCAGAGTTTAAGTGACCATTGATTGCTTCCTCAACCATACCTGTTGGCCATCTTTCCCCTCTCCCCATTCCTAAAGTTTGGCCAGCCTGAATGATCGTCGTGACCCAATTCTCTCCAGCATTTGTATGTCACTGTGTGGTTTTGGTTTTTCCCTTTGTTTTTTCTGTTTTTAAAACACAGTTTTTAATGGTTGTGCCCGTGAATACAAAGATTGGCTAAGAGGATAGGCTAAGACTTAGCCGCCAAGTAATGCCCAAGAAAACAGAGCGGGTGGTATGTGATAGAGTGCCATTCACTTTTGTCTCAGGTGTAAACGTACTGCTTATTTCGAGATCATATAGTAAGTGCCCTGGTCACCGAAGGAACCAAATTAATGTTACCTGATTTTTTTCTCCTTCATTTTCTTCCTCTCCCTTCAAAGTTTCTAGTAATGTTGACTGGGTGGTTGGGGAGGGAGCATCGAACTTTCCATGAAATTTAATTTGTGTTGTTGCAGATGGTTGTTCAAAACCTAAAATCCATACAAGGCTTTTTTTTTCTCTTTGCTCTGTGATTTCAAGAGAACCTTTGGGCTTGAATAACCCAACATATAGACCAAAAAAATGTTTCTTTTAAACGCTTCCCTTTTCTCTCCATTATTTTGTCATCTCTACCTTCAAAAGATATTCCTCTGGCTTCTCATAGTTGCCCTGACTGTCTATAGCAGAACTGTACAAAACGTAGGAGTTTTGATTTGGGCATCTGCATCAGGCTACTTTTCTTTGTAAATAGCTGTGTGGATTCTGGCATATTTATTAAACGTATTAGATTTTTTCCAAAAGTTTGAAAGCAGGCTGACCAAGATGCCAAACTCAAAACAATCTGTTCAGTTCTGTTGTAGATAATAGATGGCAGCTATAAATTGAGTAAGCCTAACAATTTATTTTTGGGCAGTTTAGTAGAAAGGACATAATAGTTGAGTTGCCAACCCCTCAAAATATAAATCATTCCTCAAGTTTCCATTTAGTTAAATGCTATGAACTTTAATAGGCCAAGCAACCAAATGCATTGATCTAGTTATGTATAATATCCTAAATAATGATTTGGTCCTGTGATACTGAGTAATTAAAAGAGTTTAAAACAGTTTGAAAGTGTGTGGCAGGAAAAATAGGACGAACCTTAAAGAGGACCAGGACATCAGGCAGGTAATGCCATAACATGCAAGTGAGTTGGATTTAAGTGAGGAGGGCTGTGCAAAGTCACCAGCCTCATTTTCTCCTCCTGAGCCATCTGAGTGCAGTGAAATATAGATCAGGACTTAGGTTGGAAACAGTAGTGGGATAGGATGGCAGGTAAGGAAGCATTTTCCTTTGTGATTCTGAATTCTCTATGGACTATACAAACATCTGTGAATGGTCTTTCTGAGAGCCTTCCTGAAGATTATTAGTTCTGAGTTCTAAAACTATCTTTAAAGTAAATAAAAGGTGTTAGGGCTTCATGTCATTGATTAAAATGGTAAAGACCACTAGCAAGTAATTGCTGAGCTGCAGCACTGGAAGACGTTGCTATGTCTGGGATACTCCATAATTATAAAAGCACAGGTCTGAACCAAAAAAAGTTCTGGAAAAAAAAATGCCCCCAGATTGGTCCTTGTAACTAACTTGTTAACAGCTACAATGCATGTGATTTTCTCTAATCATGAAATATTTTAATCCTTTCTTCAGCTTAACTTCATTGGGACACATTTTGGAGTTCTTTTTTCCAGTAGTCCTGATAGTTTGAATTAAGCTGTCCTTACTTGGCAGAGCAGGCAAAATGGCAAAATAATTGAAGGTTGGCTTTTGATGGCGTAATCAATTTCCTAATAGAAGTACTGAAGATTTATAGAATGCTCAAGTGTAGGCAGCATGTTTTTAAATATTTGGTTTAAAATATTTAGCTAGAATGTTCCTGATATGTCTAAGTTGTAATATAGCCTGTATTTTATTTGGATATACTTAAAGATTATATTATTTTGTTTTAGAACTTTCTTCTAACCCCTTCCAATCCATTTATAATGATAGAAACTTCTCTTTATGCCATGGTACGTTAGGATTTTAGACAGTGTGCTGGTCAGTATTTAACAATTGGCATTTTATACCATGACACATTTTCAAGTGATCTTATTTTCTCCATCATTTTCCTAAGTCTAGATAATCAGCAGAAAAATAAATCAAGGCCTGATTTGTTTTGTTGTTGTTTAGTCATTTTCAGTCATGAACTCTTCCTGACACTATTTGGATTTTTTCTGGCAAAGATACTGAAGAGGTTTGCCATTTCCTTTTCCAGCTTATTTTACAGAGGAGAAAACTGAGGCAAACAGGGTTAAGTGACTTTGCCAGGGTCACACAATAAGTATCTGAGGTTGGATTTGAACTCAGGTCTTATAGACTCTAGGCCTGGTTCTATATCTATAGTACCACATAGCTACCCTGATTTTTAGCATTTGCTGATTTTTGAGGTATAAACACTCACATGAAAAATTTAAGGAACTCGAGAGCCAAGATGATGGAGTATATGCCAGGACCCAGATGAACTTTCTCAATATTGCCCTTCAAACAACTTTAAAATAACACCTCAAATCAAATTTTGGAGCAGCAGAGCCCACGGAAAGTCAGAGGGAAATATTTTCCCAGCCTAAGATAATTTAGGAGGTCTGCAGGAGAGTTTTGTAACACTGGACTGGGTACAACCTCTCCAGTGGGCCAGGTTTACCAGTGATGGGTCTTCAAGGTGGTCACAGAAGCCATAGAAGCAACCTTGAGAGCTTTCAGTCCAGAAATTTTAAGGGGATTGAACAATTAGTCAGAAAGATTATAGGAGATCCTTTGCTGGCATTGGGTGCAGCTGGCACTATTTTACAATTCTATTGCCCATAAGTTGTTCTGGGTCATAGTTCTAGGATGGAGAGTAGCACTTGTGATCATTCAGAAGGGAGCAGAAGTCCTGATTGTAGTTTCAGGGCTAAGAGGAACTCTAGTGCTTGTGCTGTTGGGGAAAAGGAGCCCTTTTTGGGTAAAGACCAGAGCACAGATCAGGAGAGCAGTGAACACACCTCTCCCAGGATCATATCACCTTGGAAGCACTGAAAACTTATAGATACTTTCCCCCATTTTTCCTTCCCCCAAACTAATTCTGAAAACAGCAGCCCCCAAAAACCTGAAGCTTGGAATTGTGCTTTCCACCCCAAGGGAAGCAGAGTCCAACTTTAACATAAAGTTCAAAGTGAAGAAATAGGCTGGGAAAATGGACAAACAACAAAAAAAGAACTTGACCCTAAAAAGCTTCTGTGATGGTAGGGGAGACCAAGACATAAACTTAGAAGACAACAATGTGAAAACATCTGCAAGCAAAATGTTAAAGAAAAGTGCTAATTGGACCTACAGCCATCAAGAATTCCTGGAACAATGAAAGAAAAAGATGAGTGGTAAAGGAAAATTTGGGGAAATAATTAGAATGATACAAGCAAATTATGAAAGGAGAATTAACAGCTTGGTAAAAGAAGCACAAAAATTCACTGAAGAAAATATCTCCTTAAAAAACAGAATTGGCCTGATGGTAAAAGAGGCACCACAATTCATGAAGAAAATAATTTCTTAAAAATTAGAATTGGGCAAGTGGAAGCTAGTGACTCCATGAGACTTCAAGAAACAAAAGAAAGTCAAAAGAATGAAAAAAATAGAAGAGAATGTGAAATAGCTTATTGGAAAAACAAATGATGTGGAAAAATAGATCAAGGAGAGATAATTTAAGAATTATTGGACTGTGCTAAAGCTGTGACCAAAAAAGAAAGTCTACACATCATGTTTCAAAAAATGACAAAGGAAAACTTCCCTGATATCTTAGATCCAGAAGATAAAATAGAAAGAGAAAGAATCCACTGATCACCCGAAAGAGATCAAAAAATGAAAACTCCCCAGAATATTATAGCCAAATTCTAGAGTTCCCAGGATAAAGAAAAAAATGCTTCACACAGCCAGAAAGAAATCATTCAAGTATTGTGGGGCCACAATCGAGATCACACAAGATCTGTCAGCTTTTGTATTAAAGGAATAGAGAGAGGGCTTAGAAATGTGATATTCCCCAGGACAAAGGAGTTAGGGCTACATCTAAGAATAATCTATCCAGCAAAACGGTGGGTGGATTTAGTGAAATAGAGGACTTCCAAACAGAATACTCAAGAGAAGCATAGAAAGGCAAACATAATCATAAAGAACTCAATGGAGTTAAACTGTTCACATTCTTATATGGGAAGATGATATGTGTAACTCCAAAGAACTTTATCATTATTAGGGCAGTTAGAGATCATGACTAGGAGTTGATTATGTTGGGATGATCTTCAAGAAAAGAATGTAGGGGTGCATTGGGAGAATAATTTTTTTAAAAAATAAAGACAGTTTAGCAATTCACTATTCATACTGACTCCAGCATACTTATGGTTTTCGAGTTCTGTTCCTATGTGGGGTAAAATTTAATATTACAATGTTTTTTTACAGATACCTATATTGTTACGTTTTTCTAAAACATTCAGTTGGTCTCCAGAATAGTACTTATCTAAATGAAATTATAACTACCCTATGAAGATTGTGAAATAATCATCATCAGGAATAATGACAAACTTAAAAACTATTAGTTGACTCGCAGTACATAGCCAGTGCCATCCAGTTGGTGTTGATGGTCCTAATGATCGTAAAATGCTTCCTTGTACATCTTTAAAATTCTGTAATGTCAGAAGTAAGAGGCATATTCTAAGTAATCTAGTTCAGTTTCCTTGGTTTAGAAATGAGGATACTGTCAAGTAGTGATGGACCTGAGATTTCATAGGAAACTATTGAAAAAAGTAGGTAAGTGATCCTTTGACTATGTGATTCCAACAATTTCCTCCAAAATTATGAAGTCATTAATTACCCATTTCCCAACTTTTGTTAAAAGCAACTTTATTATTTTTTTTATCAGATAATCGGTTCCCTTTGTAGTGCTAGAAACATAATTGTACAGTGTCAGATTTGGAGGGGACCTCAGATGTTATCTAGCCAAATATATCCTTGAACAGGAATACCTTCTGCCATATTTCTGAAAGTCCACAGTTGGTGCTAAATCTGCTACTTTTAAGACCTGCAGTGTAGGAGAGCTCACTACCTTACAAAGTACCCCCACTAACTTGCAGTCCAGGTAATGTACTCTTTTCCGAACTTTCTCTTGTTGTGGAATCCTTTCAATGAATGTGATGGTTTGTCATACTTAAAAAAAAAATCGCAGTGTACTTTAAGTGTTGTAATTGCTTTAATGAGAAAATTATACACTTACAGCTTTTTATTTTTCTTTGTGAACAGTGGGCCACATTAAGGATTGAGAAAGAATCTCCAAAGGAATCAGTACTTAAAATCTCAGCTTCTGGTGGTAAGAGTATTATTACTGCTTTTATCGTCACTACAATTTACTCAAGATTCTAGTGGGGTGAAAAGAAATCTTTGCTTGCAGTCTGTAGAGGCTCCTGTATTTATTTTTTGCTGTTTCATTCATAGTTTTGTTTGTTGTACACAAAGATGATAGCGTTTCCCAACAGGGCCACACATTAAGTTTTTTTGATGGTAGAGGGGATGTGGTTAACTCATTTCTGTGATCCCACTGGTTCATCTTGTGACAAGGGGCCTGCATTCATGAGATGGGTTAGAAGTAGAAGGCAGATCTTCCTAGCCTGCTAGGGAATCACAGCTATGAATGGGTCCACCTTATCAGTTTGCTCTGACAAAACTCCTAGAATTAATGGGCCCCACATACTCTATGGTATACTCATATCTTTGACATAATTGTTTATGGATTTACTTTTCCCGTCAAGGAAAGAATTTTTAATGCTTATTAAAAATGACTCTGGAGAGGGTTAAAATCACTTGGGGACATACATAGATTGAAAGGGATAACTAGATTTAGCATTTTGATCTTTAAAAGATGTAGTTTTCAGTACTTTGCAGAGACTACGATGAAGCCATTTTTACCCCTTCTGACTTATACCTAAAAATGCCCTAAGTGTCAAACACCATTTACTGAAAGGAATTTGGTCTGCCTGCCTTTAATCCTAGCCTTTTCCACTCTGCCCTTCAAATAGTTTCTAGGTTAATCTTCCTAATTAACTCAGCAAACATTGATTTAATGCCCACAATATATTTATTTATCTCTGTTATGTGTTGGCTTCCCTCAGTAAAGTGAAAGCTCTTTGAAAGTTTGAACTATTTCTTTTTTAATTTGCTTCTGCAAATCTAGCACAGGACTTGGCTCATGTGCGTAATATTGTTTGTTGAATGAGTAAATGAATGAATGACTCTACTTTAGATACTGGAGATACAAAGATTAAAAAAAAAGTAACTGTGTCACTTCGCTACTCCCTTCTTCTGGGACAGAAATGCAAACTCCTTAGCCTGATACAGTGTGCCTTCATTTTACCTTTTTAATTGCATCCTGGACTGCTACCCTTTACTAACACTGGACTGCATGTTCCTTCCACTGTACAGTTTGTCTTTTACCCCTCCCTTCCTCCTTGCCCCTCCTGTTCATTTTTGAAATGTTCTCTTTCTGCATTTTCTGTGTATTGAAAATACTCTTTTTTTAAATTCCTGCTCAGTCAGGTGTCATTTCCTCCATGAAGCTTTCTGATTGCCTCAACTTTCTGTCCTCATAGTTTCCCAGGATTCTTTGTTTGGATCTTTACCTTTCCCCTTACTTACCTCTTTTATCCTCTTTTATCTTACTTATTTGTATATATCCTTTTCCCAGTAATGGATAGTATACTCTATGAGGTTGGGGATTGTGTTGTGTCTCGTTTTTCCAACCCTAGTAGCTTAGTACAGTGTCTTAAAATATAAATATGTGTGTATGTGTGTTTATATATGTGTATGTATATATTATATATATATATACATATAATGTGCATATATATATTTCAGTACAGTGTCTTTCACATAACAGGTGCTTAATAAATGTTTTATGAATTTAACATACCTTCAGTATCCACTCTGAAGTGGATCATATGAACTTGATGTTCACAAAATCAGAGCAGAGCTCAATTTAAAATGTGGAAAACTCAGATCAGTTACACAAAACGCCTAAATGTCTACCACCAATGCCTAGCTGGATTAATATTTTATGCTATAATTACACTATACTTTTTATACTTTATTTTATACTATAATTGGTTCAAATATGCACTGTTTAAATGTTTATTTTTATTAAATTTCTTCTTCCTCATTGTTTTAATACAAAGTGAACATTGTCACACTCTTTTTGATGTAGTGATTCCCAAACCTAGAAGTTTCGAGACCCTGTATTGTCCTGTATCAAGGAAACAAGCGAGCCTTCCTGAATCTTATTCCCTAGAAGTTCTAAGTCTTATGAATGGGCAATGTTAAAAAAAAATGATGGTAGCTCTATTTTCTTCTCTAAAATATTAACTTTAATGAATCAAAATGTATCAAATACATCCAGCACTGCGTTGGCGTGGAAGTACCAGGCTTACCTTTTCCAGGCTTATTTTGCTCCAAA
Source organism: Notamacropus eugenii (assembly GCF_028372415.1). Lineage (NCBI taxonomy): Eukaryota > Metazoa > Chordata > Mammalia > Diprotodontia > Macropodidae > Notamacropus > Notamacropus eugenii. Next base: position 143,349,677 of record NC_092878.1, read on the forward strand.
ATTTCCTTGACATCTCTTAGCCCTGACTGTAATTCCCTTGATTGTCTTCTCTTGATCTTGCTCAAGGCTTTTGTAGGTTCCATTAATATGTTTCAAGTTCCAAAATCCTAAGTTAGTTTAAAACAGTGAAGTGGGACGTGAATCTAACTTTAAAAATAGGAAGATCCACAACTTACCAGGTTTTAGCTAAGTGGTTTATGAGTATTAGAAATACATTCAGCTACTCAAGGTTTAATTAACACTTTCCATAATTAGCTAGTATGACTAAACAGGAGAAACTTATATCGTCTCTGTTTTGTTGCTTATTTTCCTATGGCAAAGTGTTAATGGTGAAAAGATTTGTTGTAATTTCATTGAGCAGGGTTATTTATGTGTTTTTTTTCTATGAAACCAGGAGTTTTATCTGCAGAGAAATGTCATATGCTTCTTTTACCTAATTAGCAATCATCTACCCTTTAACCTGTGTGGTTGATATTGAAAACCAGCCAACTGCTATTTTCATTCACCATATTGCAGTAACAAGCCACTTAACCGTGTGTTAAACTCAGGAGTAGTTGTGTCAAAGTCTTAGTCTGGTGGGAGTGTGTGTATAATGAAATAACTCCATTTGTTCCACATATTTGGCTCATGTAGTCTTCTGACATTCAGAACAGTGTTACTAAGATGCTGCCAGGGATCATTTGGGTACGTCTTGGCTGCTGCTGTGGCCACAGATGGGCCAAAGGCCCCAGAGCTGTGTTGTGTTACCTCTGGGTTTGAATGCTGGTGGTTTTTATAGTGTGCTGAGGAGGAGAGATGAGATAAAATAGTGGGATCCTCTAGACCACCCCCCTCCTACAACAGATGAGAAATATGAGATGTAGAAAGTTTAGAGATATTCTGACTTTTTGATGGCAGCTTACATGCATATCATGAAGTAGTTTTTTCTTGATTTCTAAAAACAGGAAAATCATGGATCCTACATGACTGTATTTCTATCAGTGGTGATACAGCTGTCTTTTCCACATTGCAAATTTCCCCATCATGGTTTTCATATTTTGCAGGTCAGCATAAGAAATAAAATGGGCATTTTGGAGAAGCTGAAGATGATGTGCAAAAGCCAGGAGATGACACAGAAAAAGTTTAGAAACTCAGAAATGCTTAAAATATATGTGTAGTATTGCATAATATCAACATATTTTTATCTTTTAATATCATAATAATTCAGATTACTTCTCTGGTATGAAAGGAGGGCCAAATCATTTTACATAGGTTTTTTCAGATCGTCAAGGCACCGTATCCCTGAACCCTTCCATGTAGAAGGGATAACTGGAATTCAGCTTTTTATTGTTTTAAAGTTTGCAAATTGCTTCCTAGTCAGGATCCTGTATAGTAGGTGCATGCAAGTATTTGCATTTTTACAGGTGGGGAAATTGAGGTTGAGCACTTAAGTAATTTGTCCTTAAATAATCTTGCAGGCTAGTCAATGTGAAAATTGGTATTTAATACCAAGACTCTAGATTCTAAGTTTACTGTTCCTTCTGTTCTCTTTCTGTTGTTTCTGTAGGGCTAAAACCTGGTTGGCATTTTTTTTCCTGTGTTTTATTAAGCCTTAATGCTTCTGTAGGCCGAGTTTCAGGTTTGTTACCTGACGTTTATCTGACACTGTTATCTGATGCAGCCGTTTCTCTTATCCATTGTTAGCTTTATTTTGTGATGATAGTCATTAAAAAGCTACTGCTTCCTGAATAGGAGGCAAAAGTTTACAAGTTAAGTAATGAGTAGACAGAGAGATTACTGTTCTTATACCTCCTGATTTGGTGGCTTTAAGACTTATGTTTAACAGAGATGGAGAGATACATGGTTGGAAGGAGCTGTCTGTTGTAATCAATAAAGAGTCAGAAGTGTTAACTTTGTAGGGGGTAGAGTGGGAGGGAGGGCAGAAAATATGCAATTTTTCTTTCGCATCTTGTTTTCCTACCACCAAATGTGTGAGTACCCCTTTAGCAGAGGGCTAAAATACTGAAGAAAATGATCATTTCTTTTCCTTTTTGGATAGAGACCTGAACTTGTTCCTAAAGTCAGTTTTTTTCATATCTTCGCCTCTGTTTTTTTCCCCTCTTTCTAACTTTCTCTCCAAATTGAATGTAAGCGATCAGAAAAAGGTAGGAGAGAAAGTTACTTTTCCCCTCTATTTCTTCATTGCTTTTCCAAACCAGCAAGGCCAAAGTTCTAATAAGACATTTGAATCCCAGACCTTTTAGAAAGAAGATTGCTTAACCTTTCCCTTTTACTCTACTTTTGAAGTTCCTTCCCTGTTCGTCATTTTACTGACCATGCATATGATGGCTATGTCAGGATTGCTGAAAATCCTTGAACTCTGTAAAGTGTGAGGACAAAGAGAATTTTATTGACCAGCAGAATGGGAAGAAGCTACTGTACTTGGGAGTCAGAAAGCCTGGGTCTCGCCTCTATAAACTTTGGACGAATCCCCCAATATACTGAATCTTAGTTTCTTTAAAAAAAAAAAAACTTACTGCCTATATAAACTTTGGGTGAGTCACCAGATATACTGAATCTGTTTCTTTAAAAAAAAAAATTGAGTCTAGTGATACATGTTGGCCAGCTTTTCAGGATTACTGAAAGAATTGAATGAGAATGGATACAGAAGTGCTTTGGCAACTTCCAAACCTATACATATGGAAGATGGTGGCAGTCGTTACTGCATTACTCTAGAAGTTTAAATTCTTAGCACCTAAAATGTTGAGAACAGTTTTTCTCTTCTCATGTGTCATGTAGGCAGGGTATGTTGAGAAATCTGTTTGTATTAATGGAGGTGATTTCATTGTTGCTGTGTCATTTCAGTCATTTCTGACTCTTTGTGACTTCATTTAGGGTTTTCTTGGCAAAGATGCTGGGGTGGTTTGTCATTTCCTTTTCCAGCTCATTTTACAGATGAGAAAGCTGAGGCAAATAGAGTTAAATCACTTGCCCAGGGTCACACAGCTAGTAAGTGTCTGAGGCTAGATTTGAGCTCAGAAAGATAGTCTTCCTGACCTCAGGCCTAGTGCTCTATCCACTCTGTCATCTAACTGCCCCGCAGCTGACCATGCCTTCTACTTAATTATCCAAAAATGAGTAGGGATTTTATTTGCTATCTGTTGTCCCAAGAGATATAGTAAAATTTTCACATTAAAGTACAGTAACAACGTGAGTTAAGTTAGTTTCTTAACTGGACTCTGTTTCTGGTGTTCCTCCCTTCTAATCCAGTGTTGTCTTTGACTCTAAGACAGTTTTACTCACGTCCACTTCAGTCCCATCTCCCTCTCCTATAGAATAACACCCTGAGTGTTGTAAAGGGGAGAGTCAAGATCTGACCCTGCTCCTAGGAAAGCCACTTAACCAGCCAACCTCTCTGGGCTCCCTCATTTAGAAAATGCATGCCTGGAGCAGAGGACTTCTGAGGCTTCTCCAAGCACCAAATCTATGAGTCTGTGAAAATAACCCCCTACCCCCACACAGTCACACACACAATCATACATGAACATAGTCCCACACACACGTACATGCACATGCACATGCACACACGCACCTCCTTACTCTGCAGGAGACAGTTCAGGATGTTTCACCTGGTGTTCAAGGCGTGGCGTGGACTGTTTTCAATGTTTCTCTCCGACTTATCTCCCAGAATTGTCCTTTGCGCACCTTATGTTCCAGCCAAAAGGACTGTTCCTGGAATTGCTCTCTTGTGCATCCTCTAGGGTCCGGCTCCAATGCTGCCTCTTCCTCCCCAGTGAAGAGTCACTGCCTTGGTTGTATTCTTGTTTGGAGAGTTAGAGATCATAGAAGGAATCGTATTGATGATGAATAACTAAGTGATTGTAGATATAAATCAGGTTTTCTCCAAATTAAGTTCTTTGTGGTTGCAATAAGAAACAGGCTTGTATAGTCTATAAAGAGCAAGCCTGTGATAAATAGAAGTGTGCATAAAGTAATTCTACATATATATATATACACACGCCCCTATTTGTGTCTAATGGTGGCCATCTCTAAAGCAGGGAAGGAAGGGAAGAAAAAAAAGAAATATGATAATTTTGTTATATATTTATAAAGAATAGCTAGTTGTTGATAATAGATTTGCAATTTCATGAGCAATCATCTTTTTTATTATACTGTATTATGGAAATGTTGTTTTATTCCATAAATCAAAAGTAAAAATTTTTTTTAAAAAAGAGCAAGCCTTGGAGTCAGAAATAATCATATTAGTAATTAGTTAGCCTTTCTATTTAAGGTTGGCAAATGCTTTATGTATATTATTTATGTGATTCTTTCAGCAGTCCTGCTGATTTTACATACCAGTAAATCAAAGCTCAGAGATTAAATGACTTTCTCAGGATCCCACAGCCAGTACTGAGGTGGGACTCAGAGTCTGTTATATATCCGGTGCCCTCTCCATGCACCATCTAGCTGCTTGAAAACAAACCCTGGGCAAGTCACTTAACCACCTAGTGTTCTAGGCAGTTTATAGAATGATAAATGACTGAGATGGTGCTGATCTGCATGAGTGAAGAATTTTCCTCATCTAGGAGTTTACTGCATTAATAAAAGTGTACCTTCAGACCTTCTCACCTTAGACCAGGCCTGCCTTAGAGCCATGATTCAGGCCGTGTTTGTAACTTAGGTTCAAGATCAGAATGGAATGAAATGAAATGTTTAGAGTCTACCACAGTTAACAGAAGGGGAATTCCATAGCTAAATCATAAGGACATTCAAACAGAGAAGGGATATTCATTGAGGATTTGGCATGGATCCTTCCCCTGTACTGCTGGTCCAAAATCTCAGGAGGAGCCCCTGTGACTCAGGGTCTACTCGCTTTTCTACTCACTCCCTGCTACCAGGGAGCCGGGACAGTGTCCTGAATCTTAGTTCCCTGGGCCAGAAGAAAAGAAAAGAAAAACTTATCCGCACAAGGGTCTGATTATGTGAAAATCATCCATTGCCCACAAGTCCAAGGACTCCCTAAAGGTTTTCTGGAGAATCTCTCACTACATCATTGTTTTGAGGGATTCAAGGACAGCCCTCATCTCAGGTATGTGAGAAATCTGGGGATGGTCAGCACTGGATAAGATCCGAAGCTCTACCCTCCCACAATGAACCCTTTGACCTTAACTGGAATCTCACACCTGCCTGATCGGTTGCCTCTGGAGTCTGCTTCCCTCTGGCCCTGGCCTTATTCATGCTTTACTCACCAGCCATCTTTTTGCCATCTCCCTTGCTGCCACAGATTTTCCATAGTCAAATCAACTCTGATGTTGCTTCTGGAAAGGGTATGTCATTTAAATTCCTTATTACTCAGCTCACCAGCCCTGTCATTTTATTCTCTCTTTAAACGTTAAATTTAGTTTTAAGAAGTTAAATCTTATTAAAGACTTCCTGAATGAAGAACACTGCTAAGTCACATCCTCACAGAGCTTACAACATAGCATGGAGATGACAACATAGTAATATGATTGAAACAGTGGCCTCCCTACAAGTCTTCTCTTTTAGCGGTCATTTTCTCATTCCCAGCCTCTTTTATTGTGGAATTAACACCCTCAGCAGTTCTGTTAACAGACCATCCCTTTAATGACCCAGAGACCAGGCATTCCATTCACTATTGAGTGCTCTTTAAAAGATTGACCCCAGTATCTGTGAGAAGTAACCAGGGAAACCCATGAGTGATGAATTCATCGCATATTTGTGGAAAGCAGATATTACTTTCTTTCCCTTACTCTGTGGTCTAATCAAACCATCCTCCTGGCAGTTCCTCACACATGGCATTCCATTTTCCATTTGCCCTAGCTATCTGTCATGCCTGGAAATACATAACCTCTTAGCTCTGCCTCTAAGAACCCCTAACTTCCTTTAAGACTCAGCTCAGGTATCACTTTCTCCATAATGTTTCTTAATCCTGTTCCCCAAATGCTAGGATCTCCCCTTCCTAAACTAATACCTTGTATTTGTTACATATGTGCATATATATGCATGCATGTATGTTTATGTACATACAAGTATATACACACATATATGCACCTTTTTACATACGTAGACTGTTTCATTTTTGCATAGCACCATACCTGACTCCTAGGTACTTGAAGAATGCTTATTGATCCCCTTAGTAGATTCTGTAGAGCTCCTTGAGGGCAGATCCTTTTTCGTTTTTGTCCTTACATCGTTAGCATCTAGCCCAGTACTTTGCACATAGTAGCCTTTCATAAAGGTTTATTAAAGTAAATTGAGGGATACTTTATTGCAAGTGAGCACGTTGCCTGAAATGGGTCATGTCTTTGAGGGCTCTGGATATACACCTTATGGTTGGACTCATGAGAAGGAGCCAATCACATCCTTGTTCTCGAATAAATGGAGTGTGAACAGAGAGACTTTGCTTTGGACCAGCCCAAGGACCACCTTGGAAGAGATAATGCAAATTGACGAGGATCGTTTCAACTCGATCAGGAATCAGTTTTCTTTATTAATAGTACTTATAATGTTAATTACGGTATTAATAGTATTTAAGTATTAATAGGAATAGCCTTTATGGAGTGTTTTAAAAGTTTACGCAATGTTTTTCGTACATCATCTCATCTGATCCTCACAATAGCCTGGGATGTTAGGTACTTATAGTTATTATCACCCCTGTTTTACAGATGTGGAGACTGAAGCCCAAAGGGGATGAAGTAATGAAGTCACATAGCAAGCCGCAGAGGCAAGATTTGAACTTAGTTTCTTTCTGGCTCCAAATATAGAACTTTGTTCTCAGGACTTCTGACAAGATGTTACCCCTTCTTTCCTCAGGCAGTCATCAGACCTGAGACTGTGGTAGCCCCCCCCTTCCAGAAGCAGAGATGATAGAATCCATTATATGGGGGACACAGCCAGTACAGTCAAACAGACTCTTCTGAGTATCCCAGGGAAGATTCAGCTTCTGCCTGAAGGGGCAGAATCCATTGTCTGCAAATTTGAAGTTTTTGTGGAAATGCAGGTGGACCTGCAGTTACTATTACAAAGGGCCATGTATATGGAGATATGGAAGATCTTCCATTTCTTCACCTGAAAGCTTTAGTTTTTTGGTAGTTCAGTACACTGTAACATATAGTTACAGTAAGATAGTAATGATTATTATTATAGCAATAATAATAAATAGCATTTTTTTTTTTAGTGTTATAAGGTTTGCAAAGTGCTTTTACAATTTTAATCTAATTTCATCCTCACAACGTCTCTGGTGCTAATATTATCCTTATTTTACAGATGAGGAAACTGAGGCAGACAGGTTAGTTGACTTGCCCAGAGTTACACAGCTAATAAGTGTCTGAAGACATATTTAAACTTGAGTCTTCCTGACTCCAGGTCTAACACTCTAACCACTGTGCTTCCTCATCTGTTTCTGGGCCAAATCTGAAGGTTGCTGTTGTCTCTCCTTACTCTGCCATAGTTTTTGGTTTGTCTTCACGTTATATGGGGGGAAAAGGCGAATATCTCCTGGCTCAGGGTGGATAGTATGATAAGGAAAAAAAGGTGATTTAACGACTTATTTTGCTATTGTTTTCTCTGATAAAGAAAATAATCCTGGCATTAGAAGGGAAGGACAAAATGGCTAATACTTGTAACTTGAGAAAAGTAGGGAAATGGTAAAAGAGACCCTAGAGAGCTTTCAAGTCCCCAGGCCCAGGTGAGCTCCATTCTAGGGGGAGAATGGGATAGGACAGCTGGGACCAAGGAACAGGAAACATCCTGATTTTTTTAAGGGAAGAGAATGGAGTCTATAGATGAGAAGAGGTTGACTTCACCTGCAAAATTTAGATGATATTACTAAAAGGCTGGTTAATGAATATTTAGAAAATAAAGAGCCAACATGTCTTTTTTTTTAAAAAAATTGTATTTTATTTTATTTTTCCAATTACATGTAAAGATAGTTTTCAATGTTTATTTTTATAAGATTTTAAGTTACAAAATTTTCTCCCTCTTTCTTTCCTCCCCTGTCCCCAAGAGAGCAAGCAGTCTGATGTAGGTTATACATATGCAGTCATAGAAACATATTTCCACAGTAGTCATATTGTGAAAGAAGAAATAGAGTAAAAGGGAAAGGCCACAAAAAACAACAAAAAAGTAAAAATAACGTGCTTCGATCTGCACTCAGATTCCATGGTTCTTTCCCTGGCGGCTGATAGCATTTTCCATCATGAGTCTTTTGGAATTGTCTTGAATCATCGTATTGCTGGGAGGAGCTAAGATAATCATAATTGATTATCATTGTGTCTGTTACTGAGTACAACGTTCTCCTGGTTCTACTCATTTCACTCGGCATCATTTCATATAAGTCTTTACAGGTTTATCTGAAATCCACCTGCTCATCATTTCTTATTTCACAATAGTGTTCTATTACATTCATATACCACAACTTGTTGAGTCATTCTAAAATTGATTGGCATCCCCTCAACTTCCAGTTCTTTGCCACTGCACAAAGAACTGCTATACATATTTTTGCACATGTAGATCGTTTTCAATTTTTTATGATCTCTGAGATACAAACTTAGTGGTATCGCAGGATCGAAGAGTATGCACAATTTGGCTGTCCTTTTGGCATAGTTCCAGATTGACGAGCTAACATGTCTTTGTCAAGAACAGGCCCTGTAAGTCCTCATTTTCTTTCATGATTATATTGGTCATATGCGTTCAGTTTAACATATTTTTTTCAGATAAAGGTGTAGAAGGCATGCTTGTCAGATTTTCAGATAACACAGAGGGAATTAATCAACAAATATTGTTAAGTACCTACTGTGTGCCAGGCACTATTCTGGGAGGTGGGAATACAGGTACATACAATGAAACAATTCCTACTTGCCGATAGAGGAGAAAAGTAGGTATAAAAGTATCTAACATGAAAATGAACTTAATAAATACAAATATCTACAAAGTAATAAAATACAAAGTAGTTTGAGAGGCAGGGCTCTAGTGGTTGGAGGAATCAGGAAAGGCTGCATGCGGAAAATGGTGCTTGGACTGTGAGTTAAAGGGGCAGATAGATGGCCGTTGGGAGGTTAGGCAGGCGTAATTGCCGGCATGTGAGAGACTAGTGCAAAGGCAAAGAATGGAGTTAGTTTGGATTCCAGAGTTGGGACAAGAAGAGAGTAATAAATGAGGCCATATTTCATTAGGTGCAGCCTGCAGGTTCCAAAGTCCAGGCATTCTGCTGCAGCCCAGTGCTCCTTCCGCTGGGAATGCAAGTTATTGGCTACATTTCCTTTTTTAGATAGGACGTGTGCAGGCTGGTGCCACTGGGCTGGTGCTCTGGTACATGATCTTCCTGCTATTTTTTGTCACCAAGAGCCTCATTGTAATTCATCCGACCAGTGGGGGTTGGAAGTGTCTCATTTTTCATATTTACTTCGTGGTTGAACATCTATGTTAATCATATGCTTGACCTGTGAAATGATTATGGACTTCCGTTTCTCACTTGGGTTGCTTTTTAATCCATCCTGAGGGATATTTGTCTTTTATTGGAAGGAAAAATAATGATTTTGTTTCAGGTTACATTCTTCTAGAGTGAGAATACAGCATGAGGCCATGATAATTTTAAAAGTATATTTGGTATTTTTTAAAAATGCCGTATTTTGACCTAACCTGTATGTGTGTCTTTAGAACCAGTGGAAAAAAGCAGCTCAAGGGAGGTGGAATGAGCTCTGCAGACCCCGAGCATTTTAACCCCATGCTGCTTATGAAAAGAATTTTAAAATTACTCTAATTTGACTCTGAGATAAAATCTGCTAATTTTGAGGATGGAATTCAAGAGAAAGGTTGGAGCTGAGGAGAAAGTCAAACTTGTGTAGCTTTTTTGATTTCTTTTTGACTTTATGGATGTAAGCTATTTCAATTTCAGATATCAGATTATGCAATGTTACTAAGAATACAGAAGCACTAATAATATTTAGCAGCAGAACTGTTTTCAGAACAAAGCACAGACAGTGTTTTGCTATGGGCCCTTCTTATTGCAATCTGGCTGTAGATGGTAGAGGTAGGGAACTGTGAACCAAGTCGACCTATTTAAACAGGTAATATGTGGTGGAAAGTCAGTTTCAAGGTGGGCCTGTTCACAGATCTGGGATGAAGGGGGCATGAAAAAGGAGGGGAATTATAGTCTTAGAAATAACTGCCCTTTGATTGGCAGTAGGAATGGATATCACTGATTCCTTCCAAGAGACTAGTTCCCCTCCTCCAGAGTTTTAGCCCAGGTTCCTCAAGTTTGGCCTTTTCATTGAATTCAAACTTCCATGGATCCACACTTACCTTGGATTCAAAGGGCTGCACTTGAGGACCTAGAGAGAGGGTCACATATGGCCTTGAGGCTGCAGATTCCCTTCCCCTGGTTTAACCTTTACCTGGGAAATGCTATGCACTGTGAATGTTCCAAATGTGAAAGCTACCCTTGGTTCAAAATCTACTTTAGGTAAGCCTCTGCTTAAGAGTGCCTCCATTGATGTGCTAACCAGAAGATATATTATAATTTATTTTGCTATTTTGGCTAAGTAAATATTAAGTAAATTCCTTCTTATACATGGATTACCTCACCCAAGGGAGCACTCCTGACCCAGGAATATGTGTTGCCAGGGCAAGGTCCCTCCCTGATGAATTGCCACTCTGCTACCCACTGCTTTCCCATAGGGATGCTGATGTTGTTGGAGGGTGTGGTGATGAATTGCAACCTTATAAAAGTGACTTCTTTGCTACAGAGAGGGTCTCATGTCCTTTAGGGATAGCCTTGGACCATTCCTGCTCTTTTTTTGAGTCAAGAAATGCTGGCTATCCTCAGCATCTGCTAGTGCAGGGGTGGAGAAGAGTCAAAAGGCCGTACTTAAGGATCTTGAAGATCACATGCAGCCTAAAGGCTGCGGTTCGCTTTCTAACTAGTAGAAGCTCTCAAGTTGAGTTGGTTAAATCTTTTGCTTCTGTTTTAATTGCTACTTCCTAACACTAGTCTTCTGTTTGACCTCAGGAGAGGAAATTCCTTGTCAGTACCCATTGTACCACTGGGAGTCCATGTAAATCATGACATGAAAGGGAACCTGGGTCCTCAAGTGCAGCCTTTTGATTGAATCCAATGTAAGTGGGAATCCAGTGTAAGTTTGGATTCAGTCAAAAGGCCACACTTGAGGACCTCTGGCTGAAACTCTACGGGAGGGGAAATAGTGTCTTAGAAAGAATTAGTAATATCCTTTCCCACTGCCAACCAAAGGGCAGTTATTTCTAAGACTGTTATCTCCCTCGTTTTTTATACCCCCTTCATCCCATAACCTTTTGTTCTTCATTTCTACCATGACCAAAATTGCTGGTATTGGAATATTTTTGTTTGTCTTCTCTCTATCCATTGTGCGCTCTCTGATGTCTTTCCACCCACTTCCACAGTGATAAATGTTTTTATTCTTGTATGGGGGAGGAATTGGATTTCTCACTTGTAAAGAATATAGGAGCAGTTTTGTATGTATGGAGAAACAAAGGTAAAGTATTGAAAGGAGAAGAGTTTTCCATGGCTTATCTGGGAATAAAAAAAAAATCTTTATTTGCTTTCAGCCAAGATTTGAGGCAAACAGTATGGTACTAGTCCTACAGAAAGTAGTTAAAATAACCCTATTGTACATTTCCTTCTTAGCTCTCAGATTCTTAGAATGTGCTAGGCTATGATAGTGATGTAATCCAATGATGAATTAGGACAGTATTCTTGGTAATAGCGTAGATAGCATACAAATATACAAGGAAACCTGGCTGAGTGCTTATGTAAGGCTTTTCTGGGGTTTATTTAATTTGGCTTTATTTTCTATGTTAAAAAAATTGTAATTCTTTAGCAGCCCAATGCCGCAGAGTAAGGGAGAGGGAGGACAGTTGCATCATTTAGTTATTGCAAAATAGGAAGCCGTGGTTGAGAGGAGTTTTTCAGAAAAAAAACAAAAGAAAAGCTACAACCCACATTGATTTTAGAGAAGTTTCTTATCCTGAATGGATTATGTTGGTTGCTCTTAGAGATTCACCTCCTTTCTGAAGGGTTGCTTATTTGGGAGGTGGTAAACTAGTCCTTTAAAAGTCACACAGAAGAGAAAGGCAACCAAGTCACAGATAGTAAGAGAAAGATCAGTTAAAATGGCCCTGAGAGTTTAATCTCATACTCTACTTGTTGGGAAAGATGAATAAAAATAGGAATGGTCAGTGTTGGGAGGGCTATGGGAGGGTATACACTAATAGACTATTGGTAAAACCATGAATTTGTCTAATCATTTTGGTCAGCATCCTGACTATTGGTAATATGCCCCAAGAAAATCACAGACAGAAACAAAGGTCAAATATATACAACAAAAATATATACAAATATTACGTCGTTTTCAGTTGTGTCAGACACTTTTGGCAAAGATGCCAGAGTGGTTTGCCATTTCCTTCTCAGCTCATTTTACAGATGAGGAAATTGAGGCAAACAGGGTTAAGTTAAGGTTGCTCGAAGTTACACAGCTAGAAACTGTCCGAGGCTAGATTTGAACTTAGGAAGATGAGTCTTCCAGACTCCAGGCCCAGCACTCTATCCACTGTGCCAACTAGCTGCCCTACAATATTTATAGCAATGCCCTTAAAGATATCAAAGAATGGGAAATAAAGTTGGTGACCACTGATTTTGTAACGTTTGAAAAAAAAATATGGTACACGAATGTAATTAAGAAATGTGAAATATGTGATCAAAAAAAGAGCCTAGACATCATCTTTCATGAAATTATCAAGGAAATCTGCCCTGAGATTCTAGAACCAGAGGGCAAAATAAGTATTCAAGGAATCCACAGATCACCACCTGAAAGAGATCCAAAAAGAGAAACTCGTAGGAACATTGTGGCCAAATTCCAGAGTTCCCAGGTCAAGGAGAAAATATTGCAAGCAGCTAGAAAGAAACAATTCAAGTATTGTGGAAATACAATCAGGATAACACAAGATCTAGCAGCTTCTACATTAAGGGATTGAAGGGCGTGGAATAGGATATTCCAGAAGTCAAAGGAACTAGGACTAAAACCAAGAATCACCTACCCAGCAAAACTGAGTATAATACTTCAGGGGAAAAAATGGTCTTTCAATGAAATAGAGGACTTTCAAGCATTCTTGATGAAAAGACCAGAGCTGAAAAGAAAATTTGACTTTCAAACACAAGAATGAAGAGAAGCATGAAAAGGTAAACAGCAAAGAGAAGTCATAAGGGACTTACAAAAGTTGAACTGCTTACATTCCTACATGGAAAGACAATATTTGTAACTCTTGAAACTTTTCAGTATCTGGGTACTGGGTGGGATTACACACATACACATGCACATGCACATGCACACACACATAGAGACAGAGTGCACAGAGTGAATTGAAGAGTATGGGATCATATCTTAAAAAAATGAAATCAAGCAGAGAGAGAAATATATTGGGAGGAGAAAGGGAGAAATGGAATGGGGCAAATTATCTCTCATAAAAGAGGCAAGCAAAAGACTTTTTAGTGGAGGGAAGAAGAGGGAAGGTGAGAGAAAAACATGGTTTACTCTCATCACATTCCACTAAAGGAAGGAATAAAATGCACTCTCATTTTGGTATGAAAACCTATCTTACAATACAGGAAAGTGGCGGAGAAGGGGATAAGCAGGGTGGGGGGGGATGATGGAAGGGAGGGCATGGGGAAGAGGGAGCAATTTGAGGTCAACACTCATGGGGAGGGACAGGATCAAAAGAGAGAATAGAAGTAATGGGGGACAGGATAGGATGGAGGGAAATATAGTTAGTCTTATACAACATGACTATTATGGAAGTCATTTGCAAAACTACACAGATATGGCCTATATTGAATTGCTTGCCTTCCAAAGGGAAGGGGTGGGGAGGGAGGGAGGAAGAGAAGTTGGAACTCAAAGTTTTAGGAACACCTGTTAAGTACTGTTCTTGCTACTAGGAAACAAGAAATACAGGTAAAGGGGTATAGAAAGTTATTTGGCCCTACAGGACAAAAGAGAAGATGGAGACAAGGGCAGAGAGGGATGATAGAAGAGAGGGCAGATTGGTGATAGGGGCAATTAGAATGCTTGGTGTTTTGGGGTGGGGAGAGGGGACAAAAGGGGAGAAAATTTGGAACCCAAAATTTTGTGAAAATGAATGTTAAAAGTTAAATAAAAAATAAATTAAAAAAAAAGAAATTTGAAATATACAGAATTCAGAGACAGTGGAAGATTTATATGAACTGATGCAGAATAAAATAACCAAAATCACAATAAGAATATAATATACACAGTCATTACAATCATATATATGAAAAAATAACTAAAAGGAAGCCAGAAGTTTTAGTATCTGAAAAATCAGTGATGGTCATGGGGACTCCCTTCTTATGGCAAAGAGGCAGACTAGAACTAAATGTTTTTTTTTTTAACAGTCAGATGCAGTCACTATATCAAGGGTTTTTTTTCCCCTTTTTCCTTCCCTTCCCTCCCCTCCCCTCCCCTCCCCTCCCTTCCCTTCCCTTCCCTTCCTACACAAAAAGTATTTTCTCTTTGTTTTTACATCACAAGAATTTCTGGAAATTCCCCACCCTCCCCCACATTTAAATCTCCCTTATAACAAAGTAATTAAACAAAAACCTTCTTTAAAATGATGATGATTGGTATTTTTTACAACATTTTACCCTACTAACCCCCCACCTTCAACCTCAAGGAAAGGGAGATAGAGTTCTTCAGCTGTTTTATGGGAGTTACTGGCTTTTTAGTTACTTTAACTTTGGCTTCCATGTAGGCATCTTTTAATTTATACAGTTGTCATTTTGTATATGGTTCATTTAGTTCTACTTAGTTCATTCCAAATAAATCTATAGAAATCTTACTATCTTACTTTGAATTTCTCATTCATCATTTCTTACCTAATAATTATATTCCATTAATTCATCTACTGCAGTTTTTGTTTTTTGTTTTTTGTCTTTTTTAGTTATCTCCCAGTTGATAGACACTAGCTTTGACTCCTGGTCTTCTTTTCTATGAAAGAGGGATGCTGTGAATATTTTGGCATATTTGTTATCTGTCTTGGACATCCTTGGAATACGCGCCTGGTATTGGAACTTCTGGATTTATTCACTTATCTTACCCAATTCCAAATTGATACCTAGAGCAGATGGACCAAAGCAGCCCCATCAGCAGTAAGGGTGCCTATCTTCCCACCGCCCTTGTAAAATGGACTGATTTGGGGATGATTCTTCTAATGTTTAGTTTCTAAATTTTCCCTCCAAAACAAATAGGTAAACTCAGATAGATAAGCAAAAATGCTGACTATTTCCTCAAAAGGAGACTAATTGCAATGTAAAGGAGCAGTCTTAGAATTAAGAAATGGATGGGTCAAGGAGGGAAATGGGATAGGATTAAAGGGGACATCTATGAATACTGGTACCAGTAGGGCACATAGAAGTAGCAATCTATGCAGAATGAAATTTTGTGGGTTCAACTAAGATAAATTGGTAAATAATTGGAGTTGGCAGAAGTGGTAAACTTGAGTATAATATTCATACCAAAGAATGAATTTGAATTCTCTCTGACTGATGTTATACCTTTAAAGCACTGGAAGAATGTTAGGGTAAGTAAATGTTGGAGTAAGAATGTTAACAGAATGGAGTAGAGCATGGAAATGCAGCTCTTCACTTCTTGTTCATTTCTCTCTCTCTCTGTCTCTCTCTTCCTTAACCCCCTCCATCTCTGTCTTTTTCCTCTCTCTTTTCCTTTTTCCTCTCTGTCCCTCTCCTTTCTCTCTCTCCTCTCTCTCCTCCCTCCCTCTTTCTTTGGAATTCAGCCATCATCAGCCAGTTGCTGCACTAGAGGGGGTTGATTTTCCAAAGCCTGATCCCCATACATATTTTCCACATGTGAACTTTGTTATAAATAACAGTTGAGTTCCAAAGTACTATATTTCAGCAATGTTATGGGCTAAACAGGTTTTAGGAATATTCTGTAATGAGGCCATTATATTATATGGGAAAATGCATACTGAGTTCTTAACCCTCTCTTAAATTATGTCGTGTTCTCCACATTTGGCAATTAGGAAATTCCTTCCTGGCTCAGTAGATGTTGCTACCCCAGATCTTAGGCACACCCTGAATATATTGGGACCATAACTTAAGTTTTCTTCTTCTATTACTTCAGTTGATTTAAAAAAAAAAAGACATTCAGCTTTGACTTTATTTTTAAAGCCCCTTCATACTCAGCAGTATCTATGTACAAGAGGGTGGTTGCTTGATCTGTTGCCTGGGCTAAGAGAGAGTGATGCAGAGTGGGCAAGGCATTGAGTCTGCTGTGCCAGACTGAAGGATCATTGTTCTCATCCCGTTTTTAATTAACCAACTATTCAATCTGCAAGTGTTTAACATCCGGACAAAGCTCAAATGTTTGACTTGATTTCTTTGTGATACCTTGGGAAGTAAAAACAAAACCAAACTACCATCCCCAACTCATTTCTTAGGTACACATTTTATTCTGATTAAGTCCTGTAAGTTGCGAATTTTAGGTTTTAATAAATCCTACTTTACAACCTTTATGTCCATCATTACTGAACTGATCCTTTATTCTGTTCATTGATTTATTTGGCATGTGAACATTAACATTGAGGCATTTAACATCTAAGAAAAATCAGCGCATTTAGATGAGTTCAATATTCGACTCAGACTCCTAAAGTAGTCCCAGTTTCTGAGAATTCAATTTCATGCTTATTTCACTTAAAATGATGTCATAAAAGCATTATCTTTAAGAGTTTGACTAAGTAAAAAGCTCTAGAAGTTGGTATTTTAGTCTCTCATTATAAATACAATAATCATCCATTAAAGCTGTCTCTGACTAAAGTTAAGAAAAATAAACCTTGATAGTCATGGGAGTGGAGAGAGCATTTTCCCTAAATCGTAAGTAGGTAAGCCTAGACTCCATTCTTCTTCTCCCTTTTATTTAATAGGCAACTTTAGCTTGCATTTCAATTATCAGCCCTTCTAAGTGGATTATCCTTATTAAATTCTCTCCAGTTATTTTTGTATTCTTTTCATGGAATAACCAGGATTCCCTCTTGAGATATTTGATAACTTTTACTCTATGGCATTTTGACCGATTGATTAATGTGCTCGTAGACACATTGCAAATTTGATGAAGCTCATAGGTGAGTATAGCATTGTCAGACTCTAGATGCTGTGATGGGGATGGGATCTGAACCCCTAAAAGGAAAAGGCCATGTCTTTGGGATCTGGACCCCAAAAAGGAAAAACCCCTGGACTTTCCCACAAGGCCCAGGTCCCTGGCGATCGCCTGGGGCAATCAGCCCTTCCCAGTTAATTAACTGCCCTTTCAGTGCCTGCACCTAGCCCCACCCTAGACCATCACCCCTTAATTCCATATAGACCCTTCTCAGAATCTGTCACGTTGGCCAGACTTAAGAAATCTCACATTGGCTAGACTCTTAAGGAATCTGAACAGTTATTGACAAGTGGGCCAGATTGAATCTGAGCACTTTCATGGAGACAAGATAAATCTTTTATATGGAAGACTGTGGGAACTGAGAAAGGGGCTGCAGCGCTATTATGCTGTAGGAAATGGTGGAGGGGATGGTTTCAGAGAGACCTGGAAAGACGTGTATGAACCCATGTGAAGTGAAGTGAGCACAACTAGGGAACATCAACAGTTTTTTTTATGACAAACACCTTCAAAAGACAACACAGTGACCAACCACAAATCCAGAGGATTCATAATGAAACATACTGCCCAATTCGACATAGAGAATGCTAAACTTAGAGAGCAGATTGAGGGCTTTTTGTTTTTTTGGTGTTTGTTATTGTTTTAGACATGTCTAATGTGCAAATTTAGAATGGCTAATTGGATAGAACACTGGGAGTCAGGAAGACCAGGTTCAAATCCAGCAAGTCACTTAACCTCTGTTCACCTTAATTCTACTTGAAGGAAGAAGGGAATGGCAAACCACTCTGGTATCTTTGCCAAGAAAACCCCATGGACTGTATTGGCATGCTGTGGTCCACAGCGTCATGACTGAAGGACTTAACAGTGGCTTGTTCATAATGGGGTTTGTTTTTCTTGCTTTGTAAGTGTGGGGGAGTATGGAAGGACAGAATTAGAGGTGAAGATAAAATAAAATTGAATTAAAAAAGACCATCTGGTTACTTTGTATTATACTTAAGTACTTAGATCTGTGATCTCATGTGGGTATTTTTTTTTCCAGTGATTCAGATCACAACCCACCCCTGCATTTTCATTCTGAATGACTTTTGTCCATATTCCTCTATTAATCCTCTGTGGGGAGTCTCTCTTTGTGCCAAGGAGTCTTCCTTGAGATTTTTAATTTTTTATATGTATTAAGTAAATACCAATGGCACGTAAGGGGTGTCCCTAAAGTATCCCTTGCTTTTGCCATATGTTCAGCCCACCTTTCTAGCTATGTACCTCTGATAACCTCTTTATGCTACTTTCTCTTGTGTAATTCTTTGTAAGGTGTCAGTGGCATCAAAACTTAAATAGAAGTGTGGGCCACTAAACCTTATGTAAGGATCCCTGCAGGCTGCATGTTGACTTAGAAGATCATACACACATACATATGTATTTGCATATTTAATTAATTTAATCAATCAATTAGTTTAATTAATACATCAAATAGGATCAGATAGGATAGGATAGGATATCAGATAGGATCAGATAGGATCTATGTTTGAATCTGGTTTGGTCCACACTCAGGAGGACATATATAGTGGCTATTTGCTGGTGGATACCTCTTTCTGTAGTGTACCATGAGTCTCTCCATTGCTCTTTGAGTGACCTTGAACTTGAATTTTTTGGGGACTCTGCTATTCCATGACTTACAGCCATAGAGCATCACTTAAAGCATATTAATATTAATAAGATGGGCCTTTGTGTTGGTTGGAAGACTAAGATGGTTTAAAAAAATGATTTGTTTTGCTAGATTGTGTAGGTGTGTGTGGAAGGATTAAAAAATCGTCAGTATTGGGGGAGTAGTGTAGTGGGAAGGATTTGGTTTTTTCAAAAATACTTGTTACTTGCAAAAAATTTTTTTATAAAAAAACAACAGAAAAATGCAGTTTCCCAGAGGTGATTTGGGCCACTCTCCTCCTACAAGAACAAGGCTGCCCGGGAGGTCCAGAGCTGGTCCCTGTAGTGGGGAAGGAGAGGGCCCTTTAGGCCCAATCACTTTTCAAAAATCTGGAATCTCTACCATGCCTGCCAGATACCTGGCAGATATTCCTTACTTGTCATTACTGAAACCCAAGGCCCAGCTCACGAAATGAAATGCTTAAATTGACCAGGTTTAATCTTGAGGGGCTCCTAATTACTCTTTGGCTCTTGCCCCCATTCAGGACTTCTTTGGAACCTCAGAATATATAGGTCATATCTAAGTGTCTACATACGTACGTCAGTTAAATCAGTTTCAATTCCCATGCAAGCATTCAAGTAAGCCATTATAGGAGCAATTTTATTTCCCTCTAAAGCGAGGCACAGTTTAGTGATTGAGGCTGGTTAAGAAAGAAGCAACGAATAGCCTCTTTTATCTAATAAAAAAGAATTAGTCTGGGAGGGGAAGACCCTCAGGTTTCTGGCCAAAGCAGCAACTACTACTATTTACATTCACTCAGAGCCAAGGCAGTCCCAACAATGTCCACTAAGTGGTGCTTGGGCTGGGACTTATTGTTAGCCAATCCATGACAGCCAGACAAATTGGGTTTAAGGAATGGTCTTTAAGAAAGAAATCTAGCCAGTAAACTCTTCAGCCATAGAAATTTGCAATCCTTTGGGCAGAGTACTAGCTGTAAGAGCATGATGTCCCATGCAGACTGAGGAAGGAGAGAGGAGTGGAAGGAGCTGTATTGCCCAACTGGAACTGACCAGCTAGGCACAGGTTTTTGTCCTTCATTCTCAAAAAGGACCATAACATCAGAAAGGTGATGCCATGACTTGCACGTGAATTGGATATAAGTGAGGGAAAGCTGTGCAAAGTCACCAGCCTCACCCTCTTCTCTGGAACCATGTGTGTTCAGTGGCAAGATATAAATCAGGAGCACTGGAGATGGCTCCTGCTGATTTGGTTATAGGTTCTGAGAAAGAGGTGGTGATAGACGATGGTACTTGTGCAGCAGTAGGAAAATGGTGGGGAAAAGGGCCAGGTGAAGATGAGGACAAGATATTCTTCTTTTTGAAGAAGATGGCCAGAACAAGATAAAGAATCCTTAATATGAGCCAAATTCTCGTTCTTTCCAATGTATATTAACTAACCCCCAGCCTCTAAGGCACTTTGTAGAACTCTAGTGGAGATGCCTAGAGAAGATAGTCACTCACATTACCCACTTATTCTGAGCCCTCCTCTTCCATTAGGAACCTATATAATTTTTCAGACTTAGAGTTTGCAGAAAGGAAATTTTGCACTTTAGAATTGTTTGGGGCAACTCACTTTGCATTGTAGCTGAGCTGTCTGAATAAATCATTGTGGTAGTAGATGATAAAGCCCAGAGTTTTGCTTCTACGTATTTGTTTTCTTGGTCCTTTCTCGTTCCTATGGCTTCATGTTCTCATGGTTGTTCCTCTTCTTTGTAAAGTGCTAAATCCAGGAATTTTTAAGAAAGGGATTCAGTACAGTCTTCCCATTTCCCACCAGCTACCCAGCTTTTGGACTTCTTTGGATCTCTTTATCATGCCTTTCTTCCCTAGGAAATTCGCCATTGGGAAATCTTATTATCCTGTGAGTTTGAATCTGTCTGGTACTCACATCTCATCAGTACCCTTTGCTTATCTGATTGTACCCTCTGATTAGAGGGCAAAGCCTTAGGCTTCAGTCTCTGTTTAAGAAAGGAGCTCAGCAAAACTCCCTTACCTCCCTGCCTTGCTATTTAAGCTTCCTTTTATGGATTATCTTCTCCCACTTCAGGCAGGTAGGACCCGCCTCCCCAACCTGGAGGCTCTTGCAAAATCCAGGAGTGAAATATGAGGGTCTAGGGTGGCAGTGTTAGAGGAGAGAAGGGGATATATTTGAGAGATGCTGCAAAGGCAAACTCAACAGGTCTTAACAGCTTGAATATGAGGGATGAGAGATAGTGAGGAATCCAGGATGACTCATACATTGTGAGTCTGAGGGACTGAGAAGATAGTGTTGTTCTCTACAGTAATATGGAAGATTGCTGGGGGCTGGGGGGGGGGGCGCTGCATGGTACAGAGGGCTGAGGAGGGCTTAGAGAGAAAGATGATGAGTTCCATTTTGGACCTGTTGAGTTTGAGAGGTCTACTGAACATCCAGTTCCAGATGTCTGAAAGGCAGCTAAGGATTTGAAATTGGACATCAGCAGGGATTGGGGCAGGAAAGGTAGATTTGAGACTCACCAGCATAGAGATGATAATTAAATCCATGGGAGCTGATGAGATCACCACCTGAAGTGGTGTATAGGAAGGAGAGGAGAGTCTGGGACAGAACCCTGAAGGATACCTCTAGTTAAAGGTTATGGTCTTGAGGAGGATTCAGCAAAGGAAACTGAGAAGGAGCAGTCTGAGAGGTGGGAGGAGAGAGGTGTGTCCTGAAAACTTAGAAAGAAAAGAAAATCGTAGAGAGGAGAGTGATCCACAGTGTCACAGGCTACACAGAGGTCAAGGAGAATGAAGATTGAGAAAGGACCACGGGATTTGGCAACTAAAAGAGCATTAGTAACTTTGGAGGGAGCACTTTCAGTGGTGATGAGGTTGGAAGTTAAGAGGAAGAGGAGAGGAAGAGGAGGCAAAGTAGGAGGCTCATAGGTAGACAAGTAAGCTCCTTGAAGGCAGGATCTGCCAGTATGGCTGCCATCTAGTTTGAGCTTAATAAAAGTTTATTGGCTGACTGATTGTCTTCTGCTTCTCACTGTCATGGGATTTTCTCCTTTCCTGGGGGTTGGTGTTGGGGGAGGAAGTTCCCTGATATCTGTTTGTGCTCAGCTTTCTCTGGATTTAATAACAGCAACGATAATAACAGTTATATGGTACTTCAAAGCTTGTAAAGTACTCTATAAATATTATCTCATTTTGTCTTCCTGACAACCCTGGGATGTAGTTGCTGTCATTATCTTCATTTTACAGATGGAGAAATTGAGGCAGACTGTATAAGTGAGTTGCTCAGGGTCATACAGCTAATAAGTGTCTGAGGTCAGATCTAAACTCAGGTCTTCCTGACTCCAGGTTTAGTGCTTATCCACACATCACTACCTAGTTAGTTGTTTTGAGCTGTTTGTTACCTTTTACAAGTCCAAATTCAGCTTAGCCTGACCCAGTCATATCATCTAGTAATGCTAGAATTCAGTCAGCCTTATTGAAATATGACTGAGTTAAATTCCTAGGCCAGAAGGTGTCCAAACCCTGTTCCCCGCCCAAAAAAAGTTAAAGTGGTGTGACTAAAAAAAAATCCCACATGAGATTTAGATAGGAAAATTTTCATCCATCTAACCCAGCCTAGTCCTTTAACCTCTTCAAGAAACTAAGCTTCTGATTACCCCATCTACAATAAAAAAAGTTCTCTTTTACATTTTACATTTTTTGTGTTATGAATTTAGCAAAATAAAAATGTAAATTTTCCATATGCAAAGAAGAAGAAATGAGAGTTGAATGTGAATAACTTCTACTCTGTGGATTTTTTTTTTTAAAGAGAGCTTATTAAATTTGATACACTAGAAACAATACATCCTACTTGTCTTTTTGAATTTTCTTCTACACTATTTTGTGTCTTAAAATGTTTCATTGCTTCTCTTTTCTGCATCACACTTCTCCGCTCCCCCTGAAATCCCCTTCTCAACAAAGGATGTCTTTGTCGCCAATAAGGACAGGAAAGCAGAACCTTCAAACCCACGCACTGGCTGTGTTTGAGAACATGTCTTGTTCTGTGTCTAGTGCTGCTCCTTCACTTTTAGGCCAAGAGGTGGAAAAAATGCTTGGTAATTAGTCTTCTGAAGTCATACTTGGCCATTGTTATCAGAGTTCAAAGTTCAGTCCTTCAGAGTTGTTTGCCTTTACATGACTGTAGACAATGCATAAATTATTCTCTCATTTTATTCACTTTATTCAGCATCCCTTCATTCTGGCAGTCCTGGGCTTCTCAGAATCTGTCCCTTTCATTATTTCTCACATCAGTCACATCCCATTTTATTCATACATCACCATTTGTTTAGAATTCACAAGTAAATCCATTTTGCCTTGAGTCTTTTCCAATTCATGCTTCCTGAACTTTGACCATCATCAAAGTTCTTACTGGAACTTTGACCTCTTCTCCAGGCTCTGGGATAGATGGACTTTTATTTTTTCTTGCCTGAAACCAGTCCTTCTGGACACCATACTTCCTTTGCTTCATCTGTTCATCATCTTTATCACAAGCTCACCTGAACCTCAGATGCCATTTCTCAGATGCCAGTCAATAATAGGCATAGTCCATACCAGTCATTGCATTTCCCAGGCACTATTCACCTCTTATCATTACGTGCATCTCCCTTTCCTCTTGTCTTTCAGCTCCTCTTCATATGTTTTCTTGGAGGGTGGTCAACTGGCTGCAGAATTTATATCCACTTAGCACATAGTATATGCTTAATTTTTCTCTTTTTTTCTATGGTTTATTCCATTTACTTTTTAAAATGGGGTGATTTAAATCTTATTTTGTTAATCCGAGTATTTTGTGTTTTTGTAAATGTTAGTTCATTTCATTTGTTATCAATTTTGTTACCATGTAATTGGACAAAACACTTGGTTGTCTTTAACATTAATTTTTAAATTGTCAGGCCCTTATTTTTTTTATCCTTCCTTTCCCAAAAGAAAATAAAAATACTCGTAACAAATAAACATAGTTAAGCAAAATAAATTCCAATATTGGCCATATCCAAAAAATGTATTTTATTTTCCATATTAGTCCATTACTATCAGGAGGTAGGAAGAAATGATCAGAGTTTTCAAGTCTTTCAGAACTGTTTTTTAAATAATGTTTGAACTGTAAATTGTTCTGGTTCACATCAGTTCATATAAGTCTTATTGTATTTCTATTTTTTTCACATTAAATCTTGTTTTTTCAATTGGCAAGAGTTTGCCATCCCTCTTTCAGGCCCTATCACCTCACCCCTCCTCAAAACCAGGAAATAAAACCTTTGCAACAAATTTGTATAGTTGAAACACTGTTAATGTCCAGAATTCTGTGTTTCATTCTGTATATCAAGTCAGTTGCCTTTATCAGGATATTGGGCAACATTCTAAACCATCAGTCATATGGAATTATGGCTGATCGTCACATTGAGAGTTCTAAAGTTTTTCAAAATTATTCACTTTTACAGGGTTTATATGTAGTATAAATTGTTTTCCAGGTTCTTTTTACTTCATGTTTGCATCAGTTCAAATGAGATCCCAGTGCCCCTCACTCTCCCGTCCTTTGTTTACATAGATTTCCACTTGTGTGAGATAAGTTCCCTATTACTTTCTTCTTCCCTTGTCTAGGCTTCTTCCTTCCCTTCCCCCTGTCTTTCCTTTATTCTTTTAAAATATAACAATAATCACTCCCAGGGCCTCCATCTGATTCAGTGATGACTGCTGCTGACATCATTGTTCTAGTGGCTGTTTGAAGAGGATCAGAATGACATCATGGGGCGATGCCTTTTGACTCGTGAGTAAATTGGATTTAAGTAGGCAAAATTGCAGGAAGTTGTCAGCTTCCCTCTTCCAGTCATTGGAGCCTGGAGGTGAGACAAGGGTCACGGTCGCTGGTGGTGGCTCTGGATGAAGTGGTTGACCTTGGCGTCTGACTAAGCTCTAAGTGCTCCACAGTGCCTGATTCTGTTGCCTTCTTGACCTGTTGAAACAAAATGTTCACACCCACCTACTCTACCGGGAAGTCTTCACATGCTTTGGGTGGATACCCCTCCTAAATCACCTATGAGTCTGAGGCCCTATGGTTACCCTCAATCTAGTTTAGCCTGTCTACCTAGATGATTTACTGGGGTATGGCCTCTGTGCCTGCTACAGCCACTTGGCACCACACGTGGGACCTGGGTGCTAGGTAGACAACACTGTTCTTAGGGGATGTTTGTATCATCCCTTCCCTCCCCATTAGAATGCAAACACTTCATTCTCTTACTGTCTTTTTTTAATTTCTCTCTTGAATTTACTTTTTATATTTCTCTTTATCCCCACTTATATATTTTCAAATTTCTACTTAGCACTGGATTTTTAATCAGGAATGTTTAAAACTAAGTCCTCTATTTCATCAAATCTCTGTTTTTTCCCCCTACAGGAAAAGCCGCGTGTATCTTTTACCTTTTGGAATAGCATATTTCATGCTTTCTGCTCTTGTAGCAGCTAAATCTTGTGTGACCCTGCCTCTGATTCCTTGAACTCTTTCTTTCTGGCTGCTTACAGTATTTTTTCTTTGAGCTTGAAGCTCCGGATTTGAAGCTAGGATGTTCCTGTAAGTTTTCATTTGGTGGCTTCAGGAGCCCTTTGGTTCTAAGGAATCTGGGGAGTTTGCTTTCATGATTTCTTAAAATAAGATACCCAGGTTTATTGGTTTGTTTGGGCCATGAATTTCAAGTAGTCCAATAATTCTTAAATTCTCTTTCCTTGATCTCTTTTCCAGGTCAGTTTGTGATAGGAGAAACCTTACATTAAAAAAAAAATTTTTCAGTCTTTTGACTTTGTTTAATATTTCTTTTTGTTTCATGGAGTCATTAACTTCTGTTTGGTCCATTATGCTTTTCAGGGAGTCTGTTGGATAAATTTTGTTCTTCTTATCTTCCTGAGTCTCTCTCCTCTGGCATTCTTTTCTGTTCCAGTTCTTTCTTCTCACACACATTCATACATGCTCCTCCTTAACCCCATTCTCACATAAAATGAGTTGCCCATTCTTGCCCCAGCAAAGACATACACAGGTAATCTCATTTCATTCTGTCTTCTTTAGCAGATTGTCCCCTCTGTTATCCCCACTCTTTTATTTCAATATCTCCCAGTCTCCTGGTGGCGTGGCTACTGCCTACAGATATGCCCATCTTCCAAAAAACTCTCACTTGATCCATTCCACTTCTCTTCTCCCTCTTATGAATGAGCTCCTTGAGAGGGTTGTCTACTAGAGGTGCTTCCATTTTCTTTCTTCTTACTCCTCTTAACTCTTTGCAGTCTGGGCTTCCAAACTCATCCTTCAACCAAAACTGTTTTCTCCAAAGTTACTAAATTTAATGTAATGGGCTTTTCTCAAACCTCATCCTTCTTGACCTCCCCACAGCCCTTGACACTGCCAATTTATTTTCTTCTTTCTAAGTTTCAGTGACACTCCTTTTTCTTGGTTCTCCTGCCTGTCTAATAGAGCCTCAGTTTCCTTTGTTGAATCTTTATCTGAGTTATATTTATTGTCCCAGAAGTCTCTGTCCCAGGCCCTGTACTATTTCATTTGGTGATTTCACCCGTTCCCATGGATTTAATTGTCAACTCTGTGCAGATGATTCTCAAATCTACCCCTCCATCCCTAACCTCTCTGTTGGTTTCCATAATAGTATCTCCTGCTTGTTGGAAGGACAAGGAAATAAGTATTTATTTAGTGCCTACTCTGTGTCAGGCACTAAAGAACTGTACACATGTTCTCACTTGATTCTCATGACAACCCTGTGAGGTTGGTGTTGTTATTATTTTACAGTTGAGGAAACTAATGAGAACAGAAAATGACTTGCCCAGGGTTACATAGTAGCAAGCATCTGAGGCAGGTTTTGAATTGAGGTCTTCCTGAATTCAGGCTCAACACACTACTCACTATGCCACCCAAGTACCAAATTAGACATATCTAACTGAATGTGCCATAGATATCTTAAACTTAACATGTCTCCGTTACAGTGGTGTGCCCCACCACTCTCCCATTCACCTGTGTTTACCTTCTCACTGTCATCCTAGACCCTTCCCTTTCATCTCTCCATGATTCGTCTGTTGCCGAGTCTTATGGATCCCATACAATTTAACCACCACTATTTAACAGCCATAAAAGAGTAGAGAGTTTGGAATACGATGTTGCAGAAGGCAGACTTTCCTCTTTGGGGAAATGTGGAACTCAAATGAAATGTAGGCTTTCCAAGCATTCCTGATGAAAAGTGCAGCAATGTGAAGACTTTCAAGTGCAAACACCAGAACCAAGAGAAATAGAAAAGGACAAACAAGAATGAACAATAATAAAGGACTGCATAAGGGATAAACTACTTATATTCTATCATGGAGAGATGATACTTACAGTCTGCTCTGGATTGCATCATGATCAGTTCTCATAGAGGGAATCTAATTGGCTAGAAGACTGGGGAGTGGTTCTGTTAAATGGGTGATCTTAAAAGAAGAATGGAAAGGGAGAGACAAGGAAGAAATAAATACTCCAGGGAAGGAAAATTAGGAAGTTAGAGAAAAATTATTTCATATAATTGGGCTGTGCAAATAAAAGTCTATACAAACAAGGAGAAAAGAGTGGTGAGGAAGAGTGGTTGCCACTTGACCCTCACTCAATAAATCAAAGAGAAGGAAGAAGACACACACACACACACACACACACACACACACACACACAGAATTGACAAAAGAGATACATTTCACTCAACAGAAGTAGCAGGGAAGAGGAAATTAGAAACAAGGTAGATTGAGGAAGAGATTAATCCCAAATAAAACACATTGTAAATAAGGAGGTACAAAAATATTTATAGGTTCTTTTCATTTGCTGTGACGAAGAATGGGATTCTGAATAGTTGTCCAAAAATTGGGAGATGACTGAACAAATTACTTTATGTGTGTATGTATGTGTGTGTGTGTATGTGTGTATCATATATACACATTATATAACTTGGGTAGATAGCATATAAATATTATAACTTGTTCATCCATTCCTCAGTTGATGAGCAACCATTCAGTATCTACTTCTTTACAAGTATATATATATGATGGATTACTCTTGAGCTGTAAGAAATGGTGAAGGGAATGGTTTCAGATAAAACTAGGAAAACTTAATGTGAAATGAGCAGAACCAAGGAAACAATTTATGAAATGACTACAATGAAGGATGCAGTAACTTAATAAGGCTTAAAACTGCACTAAGATTTTTGAAACTATATCATAATGATAAATGATTTAAAGATTTAGGAATTCCATCAGTGTAATGAGATGATAACAGAAGATGTATGATGAACTGTGCTACTGCCTATTTCCTGGTAGAAAAGTGAAAGACTTAGTAAAGAATGAGGTTTTTTTTCTTTCTTGGATGTGGACAGAGTGAAAATTTGTTTTACTTGACTATACAAATTGGCAAGTGATTTTGTTTTTCTTCCTCATTTGGGAGTGGGATGGGTGTTCAGTGGGCAGAAAGTGGGTTTTTGGTGATTAAAAGTGAAATTTAATTAAAAAAAGAGTACGAGACTTGGAGTCAGGATCTGCTTGAAGTCCAGTATTTATTAATTTGGTGATCTGGTGCAAGTTACAAAATAATTTGGGATTCGATCTTTAGGATTCAGGGTTTTTTTTATGTTGGCTTCAATTTCACTTTTGGAGAAGGAATTCTTTTTTCTTTGCGGAATGAATGTAATAACACTTTGAGTAGCATTTTGATAGGATTGCTGTGAGAAAAATACCATACAAACCTGAAAGAATTGTATGGTTATAAGGTAGTGTCATTATTGGCCCTTAGAAGGCCAATGTGCCAATGCTGCATGGACCACATTCATTTCTTAACACCCTGACTGCACGGTTTGCCTCATGATTAATATCCATTATTGGTCAAACAGTCCTTTCTAGGCACTTCTTTCTGCTCCTTTGGGAAGGAGATTTCTACTGC
Organism: Notamacropus eugenii; assembly: GCF_028372415.1. Classification (NCBI taxonomy): domain Eukaryota; kingdom Metazoa; phylum Chordata; class Mammalia; order Diprotodontia; family Macropodidae; genus Notamacropus; species Notamacropus eugenii. The sequence goes on from NC_092878.1 coordinate 143,378,546, forward strand.
CTTTTGCCCTAGCTGAGGAAATAACTGGGAGGAAATCGTAGAAGGGGGTAAGGGTCAAAGAAGGGTCAAAGTTGGGAAGGCAAATTTTAAAGAATCAGAAATTTTGAACTTATCCAACTAGCACCTCCTTCTAAGAGAATGTTAATAGAGGTTTTGGAACTGTGACCTAAAATTAAGAGTCTGCAGTATGGATTCTTTATCTATAAGAATCAACAAAGGTCTTCGTGTGAGTTAGGATTATGGAGAATTGTCATTTCACTTCACTTGTGCAAGATTATCATAGGGTTGGAGGGATTTCATTTTTTTAATTTAATTTTTAAACTTAAATTTTTATTAAAAATATTTTAAATTTAAATTTTATTTTCTTTCTTTTTTTCAGGGAGGGGGGAGATTTGTTTTTATTTTCAAAAACCAGTGAACCACATCAATGAGTGAGGTACAGAATGGCCCCCTCTAAACACACTAGTATTTACTTATATGTGGTTTGGTCCACATGTATATGCCTATAAATTAGATCATGAACCTTTATCTAAGGATATATCCTTATGCCATGGTGTTTTCTCGTTCAGGTATAATCCAGAGAGATGAGTCGCCTATGGAGAAAGGGATGGCTGGACATCGAGGGAGGGACTTTGAGCTGTCTGATATGTTCTATTTCTCCAAGAAGGGATTTGAGGCCATTGTAGAGGATGAAGTGACTCAGAGATTCTCCTCAGAGGAGTTAGTGTCTTGGAATCTTCTCACCAGAACAAATGTTAATAACTTCCAGTACATCAGCCTCCGGTTAACCATGGTGTGGGTGCTGGGAGTTATAGTACGTTACTGTCTCCTTCTTCCTCTTCGGTAAGTCACAAGTGTATTACTCTGATGGGTTAGACTAGCTTGTGTTTAACTGACATGTTGTTTGTTTAATGAAAAACATTTTATGAAATGAGAGTGATGGAAAGTGGTTAGAAATCTAATATTAATGTTAAGTGCTAAATGTAAGAATATATATATATACTTATATATGCATCTATACATGTATGTGTACACACACACATACACACACACACACACACACACACACACATATATATATAAAACAAGACATATGTAGCCATTGTATATTTGTACTTACCTGTATAACTCATTGCAGTTCCAGTTTCTAGGCCCTGAGAAAGAAATAATGAATATGGAACAAACTCAGGGCATAACAGAAATGAAAGGACTGATGTACAAGGATAGGTTTTAAAAACTAAAAACATTAGTGTGAAAGGTCAGAAGCTAATAGAGGTAATAACAGAAAGAGGGTAAACATCTTTTCCATCAAACCTTATTCACATATCTAGTCTATTTATCTACTGTATCCTGGTAGTCACCTAATATTAGAATATTGCAGTTCTAGTAAGAGGACATTGTATATTACACAGCGAGTTATAGAATTTCTATGATTATTATAGAATGTATGATGGTAATTATTGTATAATTTATATGATTATTTGATAAGAGGTGGTGATGCCTTAATGCGTTTGTGTATATACTCAAGAAGTACTTGGAGAAATTCTTGGATGTTAAGTAAAACATATATAAAAGCATTTGGGGAGTGTTGCACTAACCGTTTTTTAAAAATTAGCCAATTAATTGATTTTTAGTTTTGAACATTCAGTTTTAAAGATTTTGAATTCTAAATTTCTCTCTCTCCCCTACCCCTTCTTCAAGACAGCCTGTAATCTGATATAGGCTACATACCTGTACAGTTATATTAAACATATTTCCACATTAGTCATGTTGTGAAAGAAGACTCAGAACAAAAGGGAAAAACCATGAGAAAGAAAAAAACAAAGCTAAACAAAAAAGGAAAATAGCATGTGTCGATCTGCATTCAGTCCCTAGTTCTTTCTCTGGACATGGACAGTATTTTCCATCATGAATCTTTTGGAATTGTCTTAGATCATTGCATTGCTGAGAAGAGCTAAGCTTATCACAGCTGGTCATGGCACAATGTTGCTGTTACTGGTATCACACTAACACTTGAATCTGAGGTGACCTTATGGAGGATCCCTTTTTTATCAACCGTATCTTAGTGTGTTGGATAGATCGTGGCTCTCAATCAGTATTGACATTTCTTATCATATGGTCTGTTTAAAGACACACAAAATAAGACTTGCAGTTGTATTTTATTGTTATGACTGATAGCTTTCATTACTTTGCTAGCCAAGTCTCCTAATGATATTTAGTAATCTCCCTTAAGACTAGTCTTGTGAAAATGTGCCAGTCTGTTTCTGTCAACAACATAGGATAAGTATATGTCATATATGGCAAAAAAAAAAAAAAGGTTTAGGAGAGGAATATAGGCGTTGTGCACTTCTCAGAAGAGCTCATTCTTCGCTATTTGTCCCTAATTAAAAGCTGGAACTAAATGGGTCTTCAGGAAAACCATCCCTGACAGGTTATAGACATGAAGGTCAGTGTTTTGTTAGCACTAATTGGTAAAATCCAGCTTGGGACTCTTTGCAGTGTAGTGTAGCTACCCCTGACCCCCAAGATCATTGTAGAAGATCAGTTTGTGATATTTTTACTATTCGGACTAGAAAATAAATAGAGCATAAAGGAAAAAATAAATTAGCCTTTATCTGAAATGAGAAGGGAATTATTCTATGCAGTGTTCCACTAGAACAGAGCCAGGTTTTCTCAACCTTTTAAATGTTCCTTTTGTAATCAAAGTCACTTTCCTCCTCTCCTTCAGTTTTTTAATCTTATATAATGTAACCAGCTCTCTTGGGGAAAAGGATTGAGAAAACTTTGAGAGGAATGCTGGGGGTGTTTTGAAATTTTAAATTTGAGTTAGACTACCCTTTTGTTCCTTTTTCCGTTTGTAAAAAAGAGTGATATTTAAAAATTAAAACATTTGCTTCCAAAAGTTTTAAAACTTAGATCTTTGCCTCCTAAGCTGTTATTTTCACATTTTCTGTGAGTAACTGCTTCCTTGTTAGGGTTTCTGGGTATCTTTGAAAATGAGGAGGCTGTTAAATTTGCACTGGTAAGGAAAGATAAGGAGTGGATGTGATATGTTAATTGCCCCTGAACCTTTGATATGCTAATATGGCATTTTGGAGTCCCAGCATGACAATGGTGTAACCTAGAGCAAGTGCTTTTCTCATCTATAAAATTGGGGGTGTTTTTATGTTACTTAAACCTCATAGGCTTGTTTGGAAGAAAGTGCCTTGTAAATCTGAAAGTGTGGGAGACATGTCAGTCAGTAAACATTTCTTAAAT